>NC_136266.1:160353842-160375081 GCF_964187855.1 Myxine glutinosa
AGTCGGGGATGGTTTGATAATTTTAAGAAGAGGACCGGCATTCACTCCGTCGTCAGGCATGGTGAGGCAGCAAGCTCGGATGTGAAGGCAGCTGAAGATTTTATTATAACTTTTGCCGAACTGATAGAAGCCGAAGGATACATCCCCCAGCAAATCTTCAACTGTGACGAGACAGGGCTCTTCTGGAAAAAGATGCCGAGGAGGACGTATATAACGGCAGAGGAGAAGAGCATGCCAGGCCACAACTTGTTCAGAGTGCCGGCGACAGCTCGCCTTCTCTTTGTGGAAGACACGGTGAGATCCTTAACATCCAACAACTAATGGGACGCAAACGGGGCGCCCAGTTTAGCGGTACACACATTGATGAATCAACCTGCCTGTGAAACACCGACATGACAGGTTATAGCTGGGTCGGGATTCAAACCCAGGCTGGACAGTTTAGAGTCAAGTGTGCGTACCTCCAGTCCAGGCCATCCTGCCAACTTGTATGCTGCATACAGGTGAAATATAAAGCGCGAGATATTTATATATATATATATATTTCAAAAAAAATTGGTGTGGTTTTTGGGGGGCTGGAACGGATTAATAGCATTTCAATTCATTTTAATGGGGAAATTTAATTTGAGAAACGAGCAAATTGAGTTACGAGCTCGGTCACAGAACGAATTAAACTCGTAAGTCAAGGTTTCACTGTATATATATATATATATATATATATATATATATATATATATATATATATATATATATATATATATATATATGTATGTATATATATATATATATATATATATATATATATATATATATATATATATATATATATATATATATATATATATAAAATGGTATCTGTAATCTGGTTCTCCAACCTAATGAGCGGCAATGAGCTTTGCCTGCAAAGCTCCAGAGGAACCATCTAGCAGTGCGTCATTACGGATTATAAATTCAGATACTGTCACAAGTGCATGCAAAACTCACAGTTACCGACCTGGTTTCGCCCTTGTTGGGGCTTCATCAGGGCAACGCAGTGAGGCTTCCATACACTTGTAACTCTGTGAACCTTTCGGTTTTTATATCAGTCACTATGCGACCTTCATATCATCAGTGGAGAACCGCCAGCAAGGTGTCCCATACAGCTGCTGCTGCACCTTGCTGGGAGCGATAAGCACCGCCTGCCACACGGTAACGTTATCTCTGGTATCTACTCATCATATGCAGTCGACCTGGTTGCGGTTGGGAGTTACTAATAATGGTATCTGTAATCTGGTTCTCCAACCTAATGAGCGGACAACATGACGTCATCGCCATGCATGCCCGCATTGCCTGCAAAGCTCCAGAGGAACCATCTAGCAGTGCGTCATTATGGATTATAAATTCAGATACTGTCACAAGTGCATGCAAAACTCACAGTTACCGACCTGGTTTCGCCCTTGTTGGGGCTTCATCAGGTCAACGCAGTGAGGCTTCCATACACTTGTAACTCTGTGAACCTTTCGGTTTTTATATCGGTCACTATGCGACCTTCATATCATCAGTGGAGAACCGCCAGCAAGGTGTCCCATACAGCTGCTGCTGCACCTTGCTGGGAGCGATAAGCACCGCCTGCCACACGGTAACGTTATCTCTGGTATCCACCACTGATCTGTATATACTACTGGATAGAGCATCGGCCAATAGGCTTGTACAAAGCTGTGAAGCCGGCGCGCGACAGCGGCGGCCATCTTGCCACTCGCACAAGGAGGCGCGGCCTGTGTCAGTTCCTGGCGTTTGCACAACTGTGGAATGAACTACCTCATAACATCGCAACTGAAAGTCACTCAACAAGCTGTTTTAGAAAGAAACCTAGATTATATGTGCAAAATTTTCAGAATTATACTTTGTAAATATATACAAAGTGTCATTTTCCAAACTCAATGATTGACAGACAATGTATATGTTTATGTATTTGGCACGCCAATGTTCTCTTGTAATATCCTTTCGTTTTATTGTTCTTAGCTCTCAATGTAATTCTTCAAATTAATGTTTATTTGTACGTTCCAGGTTAGCAGCTCGAAAACTCAATTATGATTGATTTTTTTGCCAACCTTCCTCACAATTTCAACGCAAATTTCTTGCCCATGTTTGTGTTTTTCTCAAATAATTCTCGATTTAAGTATGAATTTAGTGTATAATCCAAATTGCTTGAGAATAAAGCATTATTATTAAAATTTACTAATTTTTCAAAGATTTTATCATCCTTGATACAATAAATTAGTCCACAATTTAAGGGCATTGTGGTCAACTCAATGATTGACAGACAATGTATATGTTTATGTATTTGGCACGCCAATGTTCTCTTGTAATATCCTTTCGTTTTATTGTTCTTAACTCTCAATGTAATTCTTCAAATTAATGTTTATTTGTACGTTCCAGGTTAGCACATAGGAATACTTTTCTCACGGAATACTTTCTCCAGGATGTCTATATGTGATGGTTTCAATGTTGGGTCATTTACTCATTCTATGTCAAGAATTTATCAGTTGACAACAAACAAAGTCTTCTGAAAGACAAATGAAACATAAAAAGCTTAAAGTTGGAATAAAAAGGCACCTTTTATTACAAAGCCTCAATTAATAATAATAATATTGACCGACATATGTAGTGTGCCCTTTTCAAAGAGGCTCAACAAAAGAAACAAACATTTTGTCACCAAAATCATCATTGAACAAGTGTCTTCAGTTTGTTCTTGTGGTAATGCGTTTGATTGGCGACCGCCAGGTCAGGGTTTCGACACCCTCTGTCGTGGGTATGTTTCACACTTCATCTCATTACCCAGACAGTTCTCTGGCCCGGTTTGGAACACAGATTGCAGAAATGTGGCCTAAAGTCCCACACATTTCATTTCGCTCAGATACTGATGTAGGAGGTATGCCCGACTTCCTCTGGGAATGGTTCCACAGTGTGGGTGCCACGTTGGAGAAGGCACGACCACCAAAAGTCACCGCCACATGTTGTTTCACAGCAAGCAGGTAATCCCTAGACTAGACAGCACCACAGCCGACATGCCTGACCGAACACTGCAGTGAACAACCAGAGGATTAGCCGGAGTACTGTCACACCACCAAGCAAGCATTATCCATTCAGTTCACTCAAGACTCATTGTTGCTTCCCAGTATTCTTTCACAGAACAAATTTGCACAAAGAAACAATCCAGATCTAAACAATTATCCTACAATATAATCCACATTTGAAGTAAAATTGATCCACATATTAAGATGATATGGTGACAAAATGCAATGATGCACAGGATACAAAAAGCACAAAATGCTGACATTTGAAGGAGCCAAAAAGAGCAGCCTGTCAGTGCTCCATTGTCTCCCAGTTGCAAACAACAAACACAAAGAAGAGAATACAGTCAATACACTATTTGAAATCACTTGTTAGTCACAAGCATAAGGTGAACAAATTTAATGAGAGGCAAGAGCACATCTTGAATGCAGAACGCTTCAGAAGTGGTCAGCTCCATTCTCAGAGAGCAGCTGCTCATCACGAAGTGCTTGAACAACTGTGGTCAAAGATTTGACTTTCTTCTGGCAGCGACGTGATTTCTGCTGTGTCAATTTGAGCTTTTTCTTGACGCCACAAAGATTGTCATGCACAGAGTCCAGTTTACGTTTCACACTCCGTGGACTGGCAGTTACAGCATATGTGTGATCAGCACCAGTCGTTGCTGCAAGCTTTGATGGGCTGGTGATGATTGATGTACTGGGTGTGTTGTCCAGTGGCTCTTGCAGATTGACCAGTGCTTCTTGCGGGAAAGACCGTGGTTTGGGTGGCTTTCGCTTCCTTTCATCCTGGAAATCCATCAGAATAATAGATCAGAATTAATTATGAACGAAGAAATTCTACAAGATTATTTATTTGGGATGTTCTTGAGAAAAGAGATGGTGGAAAAGTATTGATAAGTTGCTGATGTTGATATGTTTGCAAAATTTATATATTTGACACATCAATTGGCATGTAAGTAGACAAGTGTGAAAATCACTGCTGGCAGTGACAGCTACAACATGACACTATTTATATCTCAGTTACTCCACCACAACATGAAACTCTTGTATTATGTACCTTCTGCAGGTGGGTCAGAAAATCAAATATGGTTGGCAGGGAATTTTCTCTGAGTCTTGTGGTCTGACCTGTCCTGTCAAAACATGAGTCATCAAAGTGGTCTGAGCAAAGGACAGACTTCTTTGAAGGTTTCCATTTGTCACGTTTCACATTCACAACCCATTTCTGGAGAACATCTGGACGACTGAATGGAAATCTGAAAAAAATATTTTCAAGAAATTAGCCGATAGTCATGAAAGTACAACTCGAAGCAACAATTTACAACATATTCAATATGTAAGGCTCAACATACTAGCCATATAAACACTCAATTACCATGTACTTATACAGAATCAGTTATTGGTTTCAAAGTTTAACTGCATTGAGTTTTGCAACTTTGAATCATCCAGGGTACACATTATTAGACGGGATCATGCTATTTATACTCGTCCTCGATAACTATACACAAATAATTAAGTTAAGCACCCCCCCCCCCGTTTTTCTACAACCTCGCACATTACAAGTTTGTTGTCGTCAAAACAGTGTAATATACCCATGATATTGCTATATTTTCTGGAGAAGTGATATTATGGTCACATAAAAACATAACAATCATGCCGTTTTCAATATTTTATTCTGAATAATTTAAGGTGAAATTTTTTGGGAATTTTAGGCATATTTTCACCTCAATTTAAGTATGGAGCTATAGGTCCATCACGGACAGTGTGGATGACGTTTATGTTTTCTAACGTACAGTCATTGTTCTGAGAAGACCTCTAGCGATCTTTGCGTCAATAACGTGTGTAGGACCCACGTGATCGGATCACTGACTCAACCAATCACTCTTATTCACTTTGATCACTCAATTTCATCAATGGATAATTGCTAATGTCATACCAATCATTATTTGATCTCACATACCTTAGAATATATGCCAATGTATACATATACACAAAGAATATATATTAGGGGGTGCTTACCTTAATTCGTTGTGTAGGGGTGCTTAACTTAATTCTTTGTGTATATATATAGATAAAGACTTTGGGTCAAACTTAGCCCTGAGGGACCGCATATTGATGAAATATGTCCTGGCTCAGTGACTTTGCGCACTCTGCGGTTGAGTCAAACTAGTTCTGAAGTTCAGTAGTTGAAACTTGAATCCAGATCGCGGTTGTACAAACATCATAATTTAACATTCAAATTCAACGTTTTTTTAAATAAAACAATCTCAAATAAATGTTAATTTTCAGTACTTACAGATGAAATGTCTTTCCACATCCTCGTATTTGTCTCTTTGTGCAATTAATAGCAGCACAAGCCGGCATTTCATAATACGTTAGCGGAGCGTGTTGACAAAAAAGTTATGCGAGTGGCAACATGGCGTCCAGTGGCCGGGCGCTGACTTCAACTCAAGAGCCCGACCCGCTATCCAGTAGTATATACAGATCAGTGGTATCCACTCATCATATGGAGACGACCTGGTTGCGGTTGGGAGTTACTAATAATGGTATCTGTAATCTGGTTCTCCAGACGGTTGTCGACAACAACCGTTGACTACCTGATGGCGCGTAGGCGAGATAGGGGGCACCTCCGGGACACAAAGGTGATCCCGGGGGAGGAGGCTGTTTCACAGCACCACTTGGTTGTCTTGCGACGTAAGGGTGAAAGGTGCGAGGAGAGCTCGGCGGGTGAAGTACCAACCGAGAATGAAGGTGTGGAGGTCGAAAGAGGTGACAGTAAGGGAGGCATTAAAAGAGAGGCTGAGTAGGGTCGAGGATGATGTGGTTGAGCTCGAAAGTGGTTGGATGTCAATGAAAGCTAGTCTGTTGGGAGCCGTTGGTGAGGTAGGTGGATGGACAAAAGGACCACCGAGGCACTCGGAAACATGGTGGTGGGATGATGAAGTTGAAAAGAGGATTGACGAGAAGAGGAAGAAGTTCAAGGAGTGGCAGAAGGCGAAGGGTACGGGAGCAGAAACAGCAGAGCATGAAAGTTATAAGGCAGCCAGGAAGGCTGCAAAGAAAGAGGTAGCAAAGGCGCAGGAGGCATGTAGGAAAATGTTCGGAGAACGCTTGGATTCGGAAGAGGGTCAGAAAGCAGTATTCAGGATTGCAAAGCAGATAGCGAAAGAGAGGTGTGATGTGATGGGGGTGAGTTGCTTGAAGGATGAAGTGGGACAAATCGTTGTCGACCCAGATGGAATTAAAGGAAGATGGAAAAGATATATGGAAATGCTGTTGAATACAGAGAATGAATGGGATGGCAACATAGAGAGTAACCCAGTTTTAGGACCGGCAGAGAAGATAACTGAGAAGGAAGTTGAGGAAGCGATAAAAGCAATGAAGAGTGGAAAAGCCGGAGGGCCGACGGGAGTTGTGGGAGATATGTTGAAGGCAGCAGGAAGTTGGGGTGTGAAGAGAATGACAGAGATCTGTAATTTTGGTGGTGAAAGAAGGCCGCATTCCAGTGGATTGGGAACTGAGTACCCTCGTCCCTCTATACAAGGGGAAAGGTGACCCTCTGGAGTGTGGCTCGTACCGAGCGATAAAGTTATTGGAGCATGGAATGAAGGTATTGGAAAGGGTGTTGGAGAGGAGGATAAGGAAGAAAGTGAAGATCGACGAAATGCAGTTTGGATTCATGCCAGGAAGAGGAACGACAGACGCGCTTTTCATTGTGAGGCAGTTGCAGGAGAAGTACATGGAGAAGAGGAAGAAGTTGTTTCTTGGGTTTGTTGATCTGGAGAAAGCATTCGATCGGGTTCCACGCAAAGTATTGACATGGGCATTGAGGAAGTTAGGAGTGGAGGAATGGTTGATCAGAGTAGTGATGGCAATGTACAAAAGAGCGCGCACAGCTGTAAGGACGAACGACGGGAACAGTGGTGAGTTTGAGGTGAAGGTGGGTGTGCATCAGGGGTCGGTACTAAGTCCACTACTATTTGTAGCTGTGATGGAGGTGCTGGCTCAGAACGTAAAGGAGGGTTTACCGTGGGAGTTGTTGTATGCAGATGATCTGGTGTTGATTGCGGAAAGTATGGATGGACTGAAGGAAAAGATGAACACGTGGAAGGAATGTATGGAGACAAAAGGTCTGAAGGTGAATATCGGAAAGACGAAGGTGATGGCAAGTGGTAAAGCATGTGGTGAGGTGGAAAGAACTGGGAAGTGGCCCTGTGCTGTGTGTAGGAAGGGTGTTGGAGTGAACTCCATTCAGTGTACAATGTGCGCTGAGTGGGTTCATCAAAAATGTAGTGGTCTGAGAGGGTCATTAACCAGTGTGGCAGCTACATTCAAATGTAAGGTGTGCACAGAGGGAGCTGCAGATGGAGGAAATGTTGAGTTGGATCTTGGAGACGGCGTGAAGCTGGAAGGTGTGAAAACATTTTGCTACCTCGGAGACATGCTGAATGGAGAAGGTGGATCAGACTCGGCAACGGTTGCTCGAGTGAGATGTGCATGGAAGAAGTTTTGGGAATTGAGTGGCATGCTGATGATGAGGGGAGTGTCGTTGAAGCTGAAGGGAAAGGTGTATGCTGCATGTGTGAGAAGTGTTTTGATTTATGGGAGCGAGACATGGGTAATGAACGTAGAGCAGCAACGAAGGTTGGAAAGGGTGGAAATGCGAATGGTTCGACGGATGTGCGGAGTATTGTTGAGAGAGAGGAAGACAATGATGAATTGCGAAAGATGATGGGAATAGAGCCTGTGATTGATGCTGTGAAGAGGAACAGGTTGAGATGGTTTGGTCATGTGTTGAGGAAGGATGAAAGTGACTGGTTGAGAAGAGTGATGGAAATGAATGTATAAGGAAGTAGAAGACGGGGAAGACCGAGAAAGACTTGGCTAAAGATGGTGGAAGAGGAAATGCGGGCAAGGGGGTTAACAAGGAGAGATGCAGAAAATAGGGCAAAATGGAGAAGATTGTCATGGGGACCGCAAGGCTAACCCCCGCTCTAGCAGGGAAAATGGCCTTTTAAAATGCATGTTGTTGTTGTTGTTGTTGTAATCTGGTTCTCCAACCTAATGAGCGGACAACATGACGTCATCGCCATGCATGTCCGCATTGCCTGCAAAGCTCGAGAGGAACCATCTAGCAGTGCGTCATTACGGATTATAAATTCAGATACTGAATCATAAGTGAATCAGGGGGGGGGGGGAGGAGGCACATATAACCCTGACATAACCCAGCAGCAGCTGTATGGGACACTTTGCTGGCAGTTCTCCACTGATGATATGAAGGTCGCATAGTGACTGATATAAAAACCGAAAGGTTCACAGAGTTACAAGTGTATGGAAGCCTCACTGCGTTGACCTGATGAAGCCCCAACAAGGGTGAAACCAGGTCGGTAACTGAGTTTTGCATGCACTTGTGACAGTATCTGAATTTATAATCCGTAATGACGCACTGCTAGATGGTTCCTCTGGAGCTTTGCAGGCAATGCGGACATGCATGGCGATGACGTCATGTTGTCCGCTCATTAGGTTGGAGAACCAGATTACGGATATCATTATTAGTAACTCCCAACCACAACCAGGTCGACTCCATATGATGAGTGGATACCAGAGATAACGTTACCGTGTGGCAGGCGGTGCTTATCGCTCCCGGCAAGGTGCAGCAGCAGCTGTATGGGACACCTTGCTGGCGGTTCTCCATATATATATACTAGCAGAAGTACCCGGCATTGCCGGGCGGGGGAGGGGAGGGGAACGGGGGGGGAGAGTGAGCCCCTTAGCAAAGCGAGCGATTTTTTTTTCATAGTGTCATAGCGATTTTTTTTTTCATAGCGTCATAGCGTTCATAGCGTCATAGCGTCATATCGTTCATAGCGTCATAGCGATTCATAGCGTCATAGCGATTTTTTTTTTCATAGCGTCATAGCGTTTAATAGCGTCATAGCGATTTTTTTTTTCATAGCGTCATATCGTTCATCGCGTCATAGCGTTCATAGCGTCATAGCGTCATCACGTGATCGCTCTGAGCGAATCAGCGCCCACCTGCTCTGTTTCCGTTGATTCCGTGCGCTGAAATGCGCTGAGGTAAATATGAATAAAAAATATGGATCGTCAAATATTTTGAGTTCGGCCATGTTCGTCCCACGCTCAATGGCCATGTCTATGTCAAATATCAAGCACGTAAGCCTCTCCGTTTAGGAGTCTATCGGTAACATTACACACACACACACACACACACACACACACACACTGTGTTTTATATATATATATATATATATATATATATATATATATATATATATATATATATATATATCTGTGCAGTGTCTGTCCTGTGTTGTGTTGTCCTGTGTTGTCACTGAACTACTTTCTCAAACTTTTGTGAAATCGTACCAAACTTCTGGAATGCACATATCTCTCCCGTCGGTATGTCCTAAGGGTATTTTTCTTGAAAATTTTTCCAATTTTTTTTTTGGGGGGAATTATTTTTGGAAAATGTTTTTTTTTTCAACTTCAATTGTTTATAAAATGTGATATCACGTATATTACAAATACATTTGTGCAAAATAATTGTTTGAATTATGATTGGTTTAAACCATGACAAAACGGCAACTCGGGTACAGTCATTTATCTATATATCTACACATCTGGGCAGTGTCTGTGTTCTCACTTAACGACTCCCTCAAACTTTTGTTTCCGTGGTTGTGAAGTGTTTTTAATAACGTTGTGGTGGTGAGGTATTTTGAATTATGTGGTGGTGAGGTGTTGTTAAATGACGTGGTGGTGAGGTGTTTTTAAATCACATGGTGGTGAGGTGTTTTTAAATCTCATGGTGGTGAGGTGTTTTTAATTAATTGGTGGTGAGGTATTTATAATTACGTGGTGGTGAGGTGTTTTTAAATCACATGGTGGTGAGGTGTTTTTAATTAATTGGTGGTGAGGTATTTATAATTACGTGGTGGTGAGGTGTTTTTAATTATGTGGTGGTGAGGTGTTTAGAATTAGTTGGTGATGAGGTGTTTTGAATTATGTGGTGGTGAGGTGTTTTTAATTTCGTGGCTGTGAGGTGTTTTTATGACGTGTTTTATGGCTGTGAGGTGTTTTTATTACGTGTTTTAAGGCTGTGAGGTGTTTTTAATTTTGTGGTGGTGAGGTGTTTTTATTACATGTTATATGGCTGTGAGGTGTTTTTATTACGTGTTTTATGGCTGTGAAGTGTTTTTATTTTTGTGGTGGTGAGGTGTTTTTATTACGTGTTTTATGGCTGTGAGGTGTTTTTATTACGTGTTTTATGGCTATGAGGTGTTTTTAATTTTGTAGTGCTGAGGTGTTTTTAATTTCGTGGCTGTGAGGTGTTTTTATTACGTGTTTTATGGCTGTGAGGTGTTTTTATTACGTGTTTTAAGGCTGTGAGGTGTTTTTAATTTTGTGGTGGTGAGGTGTTTTTATTACGTGTTATATGGCTGTGAGGTGTTTTTATTACGTGTTTTATGGCTGTGAGGTGTTTTTATTACGTGTTTTATGGCTATGAGGTGTTTTTAATTTTGTGGTGCTGAGGTGTTTTTATTACGTGTTTGATGGCTGTGAGGTGTTTTCAATTTCGTGGTGGTGAGGTGTTTTTAATTTCGTGGTGATGAGGTGTTTTTATTACGTGTTTTATGGCTGTGAGGTGTTTTAAATTACTTTGTGGTGAGGTGTTTTGAATTACTTGGTGGTGAGGTGTTTTGAATTACTTGGTGGTGAGGTGTTTTGAATTACTTGGTGGTGAGGTGTTTTGAATTACTTGGTGGTGAGGTGTTTTGGATTACTTGGTGGTGAGGTGTTTTGAATTACTTGGTGGTGAGGTGTTTTGAATTACTTGGTGGTGAGGTGTTTTGGATTACTTGGTGGTGAGGTGTTTTGAATTACTTGGTGGTGAGGTGTTTTGAATTACTTGGTGGTGAGGTGTTTTGAATTACTTGGTGGTGAGGTGTTTTGGATTACTTGGTGGTGAGGTGTTTTGGATTACTTGGTGGTGAGGTGTTTTGAATTACTTGGTGGTGACGTGTTTTGGATTACTTGGTGGTGAGGTATTTTGAATTACGTGGTGGTGAGGTGTTTTGAATTATGTGGTGGTGAGGTGTTTTGGATTACGTGGTGGTGAGGTGTAATCGTCCCAAACGTCCAGTCTGCACCTACCCCTCCCCTATGTCTGTGCAGAGGGGTTCTTTCTTGAAAAAAAACATTCAACCTAAATCTTCAACCGAAATTGCCTATAAAAATGTAATATCACAAACACAACAAATACATTTGTGCAAAGTAATTGTTTGTATTATGATTGGTGAAAATCATGACAACACAGCAACTCAGGTACAGTCATTAGCCTCATTTAAAATAAGCCCGTTCCTCAGTACCGACGCTTGGTTAGGCGAGTGCAGCAAGCCGAGCCAAGCTAGTGTGTGTATATATACTAGGACGTACCCGTACGTGGGTGCCCGTTCCTTGCCAAAAAAAAATAAAAAATGTCTGGGCGTGCCCATGGGCCCATGGGCGTGCCCGTAAGTGCGTGATGTGACCGTACAATGAATGTATCGTCCCGACGCCGCAGCTCGGATGGCGCTGCAGTTAATCGGGCCTGTATCGGCAGAGTTATTATAAACGTGTACTACAATCGATCGTACCTTACAACAATCAACACAGATTGCAACGTCAAATAAATGAATACGCTCTCAAATGTGCCGTCCGAGGCAGCGTCTGCTCGCCACGTTCAGCATCAGTACGTCGTCACTATGACTATCCGTAAGTCCGGAAGTGACGTCCTCATTTGACTGTCCGGAAGGTCGCATATCGCAGTTACGATGAATCGCAAATTAGTTTTAATTAGTTTTAAAACATAGTTTAACGCCAACATAGTTTGCCAACGTGAAATAAATGAATACGCTCTCAAATGTGCCGTCCGAGGCAGAGTCTGTTCGCCACGTTCGGCACACGTGATAGCTCGCTGCTCTCTGATTGGTTGAATCGTTTTTTGGACATAGCTCGGTAACTACTTCTCCGATTAATATGAAACCTTGAAAAGGCACATCCTCAGGTCCCCAGCAATATATCTGGCAAGTTTCAAGTATATCGGACCCGTGGTTGTCGAGAAACAGCGGTCACAGACACACAGAGATTACTGGAATTATAGATACTAGGGCATGCCCGTACTATATATATATCTAAAATTATATCCCCCCCTCTATTTACATGAAATGGTTTGGTCCATTCGCAAAGCCAAAGCGAACGGCTTGCGAGTACGGTGGCAATCCCCCCCCCCTCTATTTACATGAAATGGTTTGGTCCATTCGCAAAGCCAAAGCGAACGGCTTGCGAGTACGGTGACAATCCCCCCCTCTATTTACATGAAATGGTTTGGTCCAAAGCGAACGGCTTGCGAGTACGGTGACAATCCCCCCCCTCTATTTACATGAAATGGTTTGGTCCAAAGCGAACGGCTTGCGGAGTTTGGTAAAGAAATCGCCATAGCTCGGTAACTACTTGTCCGATTAATATGAAACCTTGAAAAGGCACATCCTCGGGTCCCCAGCAATATACCTGGCAAGTTTCAAGTATATCGGACCCGTGGTTGTCGAGAAACAGCGGTCACAGACAAACACACAAACACACAAACACACAGACACACAGACACACAGAGATTACTGGAATTATATATATATATATATATATATATATATATATATATATATATATATATATATATATATATATATATATATATATATATATATATATACTATATATATATATATATATATGTATGTATGTATATATTTATATATATATATATATATATATATATATATATATATATATATATATATATATATATATATATATATATATATATATATATATATATATATATATATATATATATACAGTGGGGAGAACAAGTATTTGATACACTGCCGATGTTGCAGGTTTTCCCACTTACAAAGCACGTAAAGGTCTGTAATTTTTATCATAGGTACACTTCAACTGTGAAAGACGGAATCTAAAACAAAAATCCTGAAAATCACATTGTATGATTTTTAAGTAATTAATTTGCATTTTATTGCATGAAATAAGTATTTGATACATCAGAAAAACAGAACTTAATATTTGGTACAGAAACCATTGTTTGCAATTACAGAGATCAGACGTTTCCTGTAGTTCTTAACCAGGTTTGCACACACTGCAGCAGGGATTTTGGCCCACTCCTCCATACAGATCTTCACCAGATCCTTCAGGTTTCAGGGCTGTCGCTGCGCAACACAGACTTTCAGCTCCCTCCAAAGATTTTCTATTGGGTTCAGGTCTGGAGACTGGCTAGGCCACTCCAGGACCTTGAGATGCTTCTTACGGAGCCACTCCTTAGTTGCCCTGGCTGTGTGTTTCGGGTCGTTGTCATGCTGGAAGACCCAGCCACGCCCCATCTTCAATGCTCTTATTGAGGGCAGGAGATTGTTGGCCAAGATCTCGCGATACATGGCCCCATCCATCCTCCCCTCAATACGGTGCAGTCGTCCTGTCCCCTTTGCATCCCCAAAGAATGATGTTTCCACCTCCATGCTTCACGGTTGGGATGGTGTTCTTGGGGTTGTACTCATCCTTCTCTTTCCTCCAAACACGGCGAGTGGAGTTTAAACCAAAAAGCTCTATTTTGGTCTCATCAGACCACATGACCTTCTCCCATTCCTCCTCTGGATCATCCAGATGGTCATTGGCAAACTTCAGACGGGCCTGGACATGCGCTGGCTTGAGCAGAGGGACCTTGCGTGCGCTGCAGGATTTTAATCCATGACGGCGTAGTGTGTTACTTATGGTTTTCTTTGATACTGTGGTCCCAGCTCTCTTCAGGTCATTGACCAGGTCCTGCCGTGTAGTGCTGGGCTGATCCCTCACCTTTCTCATGATCATTGAGGCTCCACGAGGTGAGATCTTGCATGGAGCCCCAGACCGAGGGAGATTGACTGTCATCCTGAACTTCTTCCATTTTCTAATAATTGCGCCAACAGTTGTTGCCTTCTCACCAAGCTGCTTGCCTATTGTCCTGTAGCCCATCCCAGCCTTGTGCAAGTCTACAAATTTGTCCCTGATGTCCTTAGACAGCTCTCTGGTCTTGCCCATTGTGGAGAGGTTGGAGTCTGATTGAGTGTGGACAGGTCTGGAGACGGCTTTGCGGTCGGTCTTTGCGGTCTTTGTGGTCGGAGACGGTCTGGAGACGTCTTTTATGCAGATAACGAGTTCAAACAGGTGCAGTTAATACAGGTAATGAGTGGAGAATGGGAGGGCTTCTTAAAGAAAAAACTAACAGGTCTGTGAGAGCCGGAATTCTTACTGGTTGGTAGGTGATCAAATACTTATTTCATGCAATAAAATGCAAATTAATTACTTAAAAATCATACAATGTGATTTTCAGGATTTTTGTTTTAGATTCCGTCTTTCACAGTTGAAGTGTACCTATGATAAAAATTACAGACCTTTACGTGCTTTGTAAGTGGGAAAACCTGCAACATCGGCAGTGTATCAAATACTTGTTCTCCCCACTGTATATATGTATATCTATATCTATATATATATATATATATATATATATATATATATATATATATATATATATCTATATATATATATATATATATATATCTATATACGTATCTATATATATATATATATATATATATATATCTATATATATCTATATATATATATATATATATATATATATATATATATATATATATATATATATATATATATATATATATATATATTGCGGATATGAGGACTGTATTTTTATGATTGTGTGTATTATTATTATTGCTTGAGTCTGGCCCCTCCTGCCTCCAGTGTTGTGTAAAGGTCAAAGGGCGTTCCGGTAGTTAATTCCATAAAGCATCCATTGAAGGACACTATAAAACCCTTGTTCAGTCGCTTATATCTTTATTATGTGTTTTAGCGTAAGGCCTTGTCTTCCATTAAAATGACACTCCATTGCACCAAGTGAAATCGATAGATTCCCTTCATTCCCATTCCCAAAAACCTCCATTTCCCCTTTCGTCATGGCCAAGCCTCAATTTGCCAATTACATCCCCTCCAAAGCCGCCATTGAACATGTGCTTGGGTCGGGGAAGAAAGGCGTGCCCGCCCGTCGTCATCAAGGGCGGAGCCAGAGGGTCGCGCGACCAACCATGGCCGAGGTAAGCACACCGATGGGCGTGTCCTGAAGGCCGGCGGCTTTATCGCCGGAGGCGTTATGAAAGCGCGGGCGCAAGAGTGATAAGGAGGGAGTCGTCAGAGCAAAGCTGTGTAGAGGGGTCCATGACAAGAGAGGCCCATGATGAAGAGAGGTCCATGACAAAGAGAGGTCCATGACAAAGAGAGGTCCATGACAAAGAGAGGTCCATGACAAGAGTGGCGGTTGCATCCACAGCAGCTTGAGCCACCGAAACTGCAGCCACAGCAGCGTGGGGCCTGGACGGCAGTTTGGAGCAGGGCCGCGAAGGAACGGCGGCTGCCCAATGCGCCGATCGTGCTGCAGGACCCATTGGACCTCCCTCTCCCTCAAAACATCCACCTGCCATTCCTATCATCATTCCCCGTGTGAGTCGTCTTCGTTTGTTCTGTCCTGGGTATTAATTAAGTCTGTTTAGATAAGCTAGCAATTTTCACTGTGTCTCTAAAAGCTTCTGTATATTATTTTCTTATCCTTCCTTCTCCTTGGTTATTTTGAGCCTGTACATAGTAAATAAATTTAGTAGTATTTTCAACCTTTTTTTCGGCTTCTTCTTCTCTTCACATCCGTGTCGCTTTTGTCTTTTCCCTTTTGAATAGCTGTGGCGCGATCTGGCCAACGCTCGGGAATCGGGTTTAGTCGGGGAAAAACTGTTCGGCCGCGGCGCCTCCGCTCGGCAAACAACATCTTATCCGCGGACCGTAACAATATATATATATATATATATATATATATATATATATATATATATATATATATATATATATATATATATATGTATATGTATATATATATACATATATATATATATATATATATATATATATATATATATATACATACATACATACATACAAACACACACACACACACACACACACACACACACACACACACAGTCACGTGAAAAAGTAAGTACACCCCATGTAAAGTTTTGACTTTGTCCAATGAAAGTGGGGTTGTATCAAAAGTGGGGTTGTATCAAAAGTGGGTGCGAGGTAAACCGGTCATCACTGCCAGCAGTTTTAAAGTGGCAGTTCTAGTTCAACATATTTCAACATACAGCTATTTGATCTTCATTTCAACAATATTGACAGATAAAGTTGTTATAATATAACAAATATCATGAAACATTTACATTTTGTCGTCCATTGTATAATTTAAATAAATATAAATGCAAATTTTGCATGTGGAAAAAGTAAGTACACCCTTTGCTCTAATAGGTGGTATTGCCCCCTTTGGCAGAAACAACCTCAAGTAGGCGTTTCGTTTAACTGTCACCAGTCTCTGATATCGACTGGGAGAAATGTTTGCCCACTCCTCCATGCAGAATTCTTTCAGCTGTGCGATGTTTGAGGGGTTTCTTGCATGCACAGCTCGTTTCAAATCTCCCCACAACATCTCGATGGGATTTAGATCCGGGCTTTGACTTGGCCACTCCAGAACCCTCCCTTTCTTTCTTTTCAGCCATTCCTTGGTGGATTTACTGGTATGTTTAGGGTCATTGTCATGTTGCCAAGGTCCACCTTCGGTTGAGCTTCAACTTTCTGACAGATGGCCTCACATTATCCTCAAGCACCCTCTGGTACAATGAAGAATTCATAGTGGATTCTATGATCGGGAGCTGCCCAGGCCATGATGCAGCAAAGCTGCCCCAAACCATAATATTTCCACCACCATGCTTTACAGTTGGTATCAGGTTCTTGTGGTCAAATGCTGTCTTTGCTTTTTGCCAAACATGTCTTCTGGTACTGTGGCCAAATAGCTCTACCTTTGACTCATCTGTCCAGAGCACATTGTTCCAGAAGTGTTGGTCTTTGCCTAGGTGTTCATTGGCAAACTTTAGTCTTGCCCTGATGTTCTTTCTGGACAGCAAAGGTTTCCTCCTGGCACACCTCCCATGTAGATCAGATTTGTGCAGCCTCTTTCTCATGGTAGACTCGTGCACTTTGACATCAACAGTGGCAAGAGCTACCTGTAGGTCCTGTGATGACATTCTGGGCTTCTTAGAGACTTCTTTCACCATCGTGAGGTCTGCTCTCGGGCTGAACTTGCTGGGGCGGCCTGGCCTGAACAAGTTGGCAGTTGTTTGGAATCTTCTCCACTTTTCGATGATCTTCCGGACAGTCGAATGATTTATTTCAAATTGTTTGGAGATCTTTTTAAATCCCTTCCAAGACTCGCAGGCATCTATAACCTTCTTTCTGAAGGCCTCAGAGAGCTCTTTTGATATAGGCATGGTGACGCCGCACACTTCAACAACAAAGAGCGAACCAAACTAAATGTCTGAGGTTTAAATAAGACAGGTTCCTCCAAGATACTCTCTAACGATGTTCTAATCATTTGCACCTGAGCTGGTGCACCTGATTCTAATTTTAGGTATTTGAAGTAGTGATAAATGTAAGGGTGTACTTACTTTTTCCACATGCGAAATTTGCATTTATGTTTATTTAAATTATACAATGGACTACAAAATGTAAATGTTTCATGATATTTGTTATATTATATCACCTTTATCTGTCAATGTTGTTGAAATGAAGATCAAATAGCTGTATGTTGAAATATGTTGAAAAAGTCAAAATTTTACATGGGGTGTACTTACTTTTTCACGTTACTATATATATATATATATATATATAGATATATAGATATATATATATATATATATATATATATATATATATATATATATATATATATATATATATATATATATATATATATATAGATATATATATAGATATGTATATATATATATATATATAGATATGTATATATATATATATATGTATATATATATATATATATATATATATATATATATATATATATATATATATATATATATATATATATATATATATATATATATATATATGTGTATATATATATATACAGACTTGGGTTTACTTTCTTAACTCAGTATATCAATCTGGTGAGTTTCTTTTACACTTTGGTGATTTATTTGTTGAAAGAACCATGTCATTGATTGTCTGTCTCAGCAAGAAGTCAACAACAGGATTATATCACAGATGGCGTGGCAAAATGTACGGACAGGTGCATTTGACGATTGGCTTCACAGTCGGGTATACAAGGGTTGTTGCGTTCTGTATTAGTGGAAAACAACTGCTACACGTCTCCAAAAGTTATTGCAGCTTCCTCTGGAGATGGTCCGTCAACTCGACAATGCTGTTTTGTCATGGAGTGGTGGCTGTACGAAATTACGGCATGAAAGAGCGTGCTATTGCTCGGCAGTATGGCATCACTCAAGGTCAGGTGTCAAAGATCTTGAAATGAAATGCTCAGAGGGGTGTCCCTACTCCAATACCGAGGCCAGGACGTCCCCGCAGAACCACATGGAGGGATGATCGCTAGCTGCACTGGTTAGTCCGCAATGGCCGTACCACGTCAGCTAATCGGCTTCGGGCTGAGTGGCAGCAACTGACAAATGTGCCTGTATCCAGAAGGCTAGTCAACCAACGACTGGTTCAAGCAGGCTATCGTGCCAGGCGTCACCTGAGAAAGCCACACCTGACCAGACAACACCGCCAGCGCCGATTGCAGTGGGCCAGAGAGCACCGTCAATGGCAGCCAGGACACGGGAATCACGTGATCTTCAGTGACGAGTCTAGATTTCTGGTCTATCGTCAAGATGGCCGCGTCCGAGTGCGCAGACAAGTGCATGAAGCCTACAACAAAGGTTGTATAGTGCCAAGAGTCCAAGCTGGAGGTGGTGGGGTGACCGTTTGGGCTGCTTTTCATGCAGGGGGCAAAACTGACCTGGTTGTTCTGAATGGAAACCTGAACCAGTTCAAGTACAGGGCCATTCTGGAAGAAACATTGCTTCCATTTGCTCGTGCAGCCTTTCGAGGAAACTTTGTCTTCCAAGATGACAATGTACGGCCTCATCGTGCTCGCATGATCCAACACTTTCTTGCTGACTGTGGTGTAGAGCATATGGAGTGGCCTGCCATGTCCCCGGATATGAATCTGATAGAGAACTTGTGGGCAGAATTAACGCGTCAAATCGACCACTTGGACCAGCAGGCGACCTCTGTGCATGAATTGCAGCAGGCTATTGTCACTAGTGGGGCGGCTTAGCCCAAATATTCAAAAGAATTGTGCATTTTGTGAGACAAGCACCAAATTTGGCACAAATGTACATTAATATGTTGCGAACATTTTCAGATATTGGGCCACTTGAAATTCCGTAATTTTTTTTTTCAAATTTTTTCAAATTTCGTAATTTCAAATTTTTCGGGTGACACCGTCACAATTTCGGTCTTCGAGGCCGGCCGATAGGCAAAGTGTGACCGGAAGGGACGAGGTTCTCCTGACCACGTGGCCCTCGATCTGGGAAGCGAGAGGCGTTCCATTAGTGGACGCGCCCCTCACGCCCGACTTTTGGGCGGCCCCGGCAGGCCGTTTGTTTTGACGTTCCGTGACAGGCCCCGCACCCCCACCTCCGGGCCGACCGGAAGCTTGTGCTGAGTACATCATACCTGAACAACTCAGTGAGGCAGAACACAGCAGTGCACACCAGGGTGACCCCTTCAGTGCATAAACCAATTAACCTGTCCACTGCAGGGCATATAGAAATGAAGTTATTTTCTGCATATAATAATAATATAAGTTCAGTTCTATATAACAATTTCTGTTATCACCACTACCACTACAACTACCACTACTCCAAGCTTTGTCTGGAATTTTGTGGACTAACAGACAAACAGACATACAGACAAGCTGGGATCAAAACATTACCTCCTTCCACCATTGAGTGTAGAGGTAAACATCATGGAAATTATATCATGCCCTAGATTTAATTCATGCTTACCCGTGTATTTCCTTCACTGGTTCACAAGGTCTTTTGCATACATGTAACTCAGACTCTCGTCTTCATTGCTGACCACACAATGTTCGCAACATATTAATGTACATTTGTGCCAAATTTGGTGCTTGTATCACAAAATGCACAATTCTTTTGAATATTTGGGCTAAGCCGCCCCACTATATCGGCCGGCCTCGAAGACCGAAATTGTAACGGTGTCACCCGAAAAATTTGAAATTACGAAATTTGAAAAAATTTGAAAAAAAAAATTACGGAATTTCAAGTGGCCCAATATCTGAAAATGTTCGCAACATATTAATGTACATTTGTGCCAAATTTGGTGCTTGTATCACAAAATGCACAACAGGTTTGCTTTGCTGCTACACTACACTGCATGGCAAGCGATTCCTGTCAAAACCTTGGCAAATCTCGTGAAGAGCATGCCTCAACGTGTACGTGCTCTCCTGAATGCTCGTGGGGGTTACACGAATTACTGAACTGTCCGTAAATTCATTTTACTGTCCGTAATCCCAGTCGTAATTTAACTTTTGTTTTTGTTTAAAAATTTTTTGGCTAACGTGCAAAATAAAGAGATACTTCTGGAAAACGTACAGAAGTTTAACACAGTACTGTCCATGAATTGAGTTCGATATCAGTTTACATCACTTTCAAGGATCAATTTATTTGTTTTGAAATGTCAAATGTGGTTTTTGTTTCTTTTAAAGGTCACATTAACAAAATCTAGAATAATTTCAACATAATTCCAATGAACTTTTGGTTCTAAGACATCTTGAAAAGTAAGTTCACCCCCACAAAAAAAATATTCCATATTAAATGCCAAGTCTGTATGTGTATATATATATATATATATATATACATATATATATATATATATATATATATATATATATATATATATATATATATATATATATATACTTCCGATGTTGTGGTTTTCATCCACTGTAAATATTTTGGATTCCATGTACTATTATTGTTGTCGTTTAAGGGAGATAGAGGTTACTATTTTCAAAAGGTAAAAAAGTCAATGTTTTAAATGAAACCGGAATTGAACCAAACAGTTCAATCTTGGTTTCATCAGACCACAGAATCT
>NC_136266.1:160375281-160410281 GCF_964187855.1 Myxine glutinosa
TTGTAGAAAAAATATGTCTCCATTTTTTTCAAGTTCTTTATAGCGGCCATTTTGGATTATCAAAATGGCGTTTGTTGAAAACCGAAATTGTCATTATCTTGGCTTCTAAATGACCTAGAGTGTTAATTTTGGTGTCCAAATGTACATATTTGCGGATACTTAATCCAATAAACACACATTTATACACCTACATATGATCAAAAGGGTCCCCCTCAGATGGGGATGCTCTTGGAAGAATTCGTCCACATAGAGGTCGAAGAGGGCTTGGACAGTGGTGATGTGGGCCTCCAAAGCCCTCTTCATGTGCTTGGCTTCCAGTATTTGTCTGGTCGTTGTTGGGCCATAGATATCAGCCTCAGACCAAGCCTCGTCAAGACCACTGTCCTCTATGGCATTCCCAGCAGCCCTCAGTGCAGCCATCACAGTGTGCATCTCCCCTAGTCGCAGTACCCACTTGCCTTTGCAGTCATCTCTGGTCATCTCCAGCTGTTTGGCTCGCTCATACAGGGCCATGTCTAAGGTGATCACTGTCTTCCTATCGGGACCCATGACCATGCAGTTGATTTGCTGTGTCTGTTTCAAGACTGTTATCAGTGTTTGCCATTCATGGGCTGGTGCTGCTACCAATGGCAGGGCGTTGACCTCTGTCAGAGGCTTCGAAGAGGAGAGCAGTGAGTTGTAGGCTGTCCAAGTTGGGATATCGTGATGCTTGATCCTACTGCCAGGTGGTTGTTTTGGATCGTGGACGAGTGACCCAACAGGGTCAGCATGCTGCGGTTCTGCAGCTTGCAGCTGGTCATCTGGTGGGATGATGTCGTCTTGTACGTCCTCAGCTTCAGCTGTTCGCATGATTGTGCGTGAAAGTAGTCACACTGTGTCCGTCGCAGAGTACGGCTTGGTGACATCTGGGTTTGACCGTGTCTTTTTTTTTTTTTTTTTTTTTTTTGTATACAACATCGAGGCTCGTGAAAGAGCTAACATTAATCACACAGAAAGACAAACCGACACATAAAACATATAACATGGGGAGCGGTAGACAAGATGGGGCAAGAGGGCGAGGAACGCAAACACAACATCTGAAAGCAGGGACATCGAGAGATGTGGGAGGGAGAGGGCTTTGGGGGGGGGAGGCATGGGAAGGGAGGGTGGGAGAGGTATAAAACATATGGACACTGCCGGGACTTCCAGGAAAGAAGTTGGAATTTCAAACAAGGTGGATCTGGGGTGAATTAGTGGGGGTAGAAAAGATCAAGGTTTGGATGGGGAAAGATAAGAGATGGTGGTGAACAACTGTTTTAAAGACCTGGAGGGAGGAGTGGGATTGAAGGGAGTGTGGGAGTTTGTTCCAGAGGCGGGAGAAAAGAGGAATGAAAGAGTGAAGGTGAGCAGAGAGCCGAGATTTCGGCAGTTTAACCATCAGAGGGTTGCTGGCAGATCTTGTGCGACCTGTAGGAATATTTGGGGGACAAAGCACAGAGAGAGCTGGGGGAGCAAGGCCAGAGAGGAGTCGGTAGAAGACAGAAAGACCACCTACCTGTCTGCGGCGAGTGAGTGAAAGGCCCTCGGAGATAGCTTCATTTGAAGCTATACGTGGTACCTGTGGCAGATTGTTTGTTTGGTGCTTGGCAAGGAACAAAGTCTGGAGCAGTCAGAACCTTGAGTGAGCGGTGTCTGGCCTTTCGGTCATGTAGTGTCAGTGTTCTATGTTCATCTGTGGAGGGTGCATGTTCCCGTCGTTGGTAGAGTGCCCAGGCTGTAGCATGGAGTGTCCGCTTCCCATCAGGTGTGTCTTCATTGAAGTCACTGTTGTCCACTGCAAAGAAGACAAACGTCCCTATGCGCATGGTTCTTGGAAAGTATACACCCTGTTCTGTCGTAGACTCTATGACTGAGTTGGCCAGCTGTGTCTCCAACCGCAAGATCCGACTATAATCAACAAACAGACCGAACCCATGCAG
This sequence comes from Myxine glutinosa, assembly GCF_964187855.1. Lineage (NCBI taxonomy): Eukaryota > Metazoa > Chordata > Myxini > Myxiniformes > Myxinidae > Myxine > Myxine glutinosa. Next base: position 160,377,240 of record NC_136266.1, read on the forward strand.
GAAATCCAGAAGCTTCTTGTTTCTGGTGGACTGATGGACTACAATGGCAACGGCAAGCTGCTGTGGCCATTCTAAGCGATGGCGGAATGGTGCATCTGGCTCTTTGGGCTTGTACGTGACTTGGCGTTTTGACTTGTAGCCGTACATGATGTTCTGACTGATGGTTATAACATCTCGATGAATAGTGGCTGAGCGCATAGTCTCTGGCTCAATGCTCGTGGCTGGTCCTTCCAGTAGCCAGCGGAGGAAAGCATAGAGTACTTTGGGTACATGCTTTTCAGCATCATCAGTGTTCATTTCTCCTTCAAATTGCCATGGGTGCTTGTTCTGACAAGCAATGGCACTGCGGAGAACAGAGGCACTCTCAAACAGTTGTTCGATGTTTTTTTCATTTGTCTTCGTCATTGCATCTTCGACAGCTGCATCACGCACGGCAGTGGAGAATACACAGTCTGACTCGTTTCGACGTTTTGGTTTCATGAAGTGAACGTCATCAATGTGAGAGTTGATTTTCTCCTTCATGCCTTGGGTAGTAGGTGATGGGACATTGTGCACACCATTATTGTCAAGAATCCTGGAGTAAACCGACTTCAGGTCAGACATGTTGAGAATTTCACCAGCTTGGAGTAGAGAGCGAACAAGGCTGACAAACTCAATGTCTGCGGCTATTTTGATAACATTAGTTTCTTGCAGTATGTGTTCTTTGTCATCACTTGATGTCCCACTCTTGGGAGCACGTTGGACATTCTGCACCCAGCATGGGAGATGATACTTGACGTCGATCGCATGAGCATCATGTGCACTGATGGCAGCACTCAGCTGAACTTTCCACTTGTGGTTGCTGCCTTCTTCAACAGCTTTCTTCAGCTGTTTACCTGCGTTGAACGTGCATACAACATGTACACTTTCCTTAGTGACCTCTTGACAGAAGAAACAAAGGTCTCTGTTGAATGGAGTTGATGATGAACGTGTGAAGCGAAGAGTCTCGTCTTGCGTAGAACCTGAGGTACTTGCAGCGGCAGGTGCAGAAGAAGGACGTCCACACCTCTTATGAAGATGCTGGGTGTCGCCATGTTCGCAGGCTTTCTGGTGGCGAACTCTAGCACGCTCCAGGTGAGCAGTGTTGCATGTAGATCCATAACATGCCCGGTGCCACTTTGCTTTATTGTTCCTCAAGTCAGTGGCAGTGAAACAGCTTAATCGTTCGCTGATCTGTTTGAAGTCGGCATCACCATATCGTGCCCTCTCCTGGATGAACTGGAGAAACTTTGCATATGAGCCCAGTGCTGGCTCAGTCACTAGTGCACCTTGGGGATCCTGGCACTGAATGCAAAGTGTGAAATCAGTTTCTTTCTTGGTTTTCTTGCTTTTTGGCTCCATCATAGCTCAGGGTCACGAATCTGGAACATACAAATAACAAATAACAATTAAGATAGATGTGCATTAAGTTAGATTTTGGACACTGGTTCGGCTGTGCCATAAAAACCTATTTTTATCCCTTGTAGGTTATTAAAGAAGGTTTCATTCAATTCTCTATCCCCAAAAATGTACAACTGGACACCAGAATCGAAACTCTAGGTCATTTAGAAGCCAAGATAATGGAATTTTACGTTTTCGACATCCGCCATTTTGAAAATCCAAAATGGCCGCCATAAAGAACTTGAAACAATTGGAGACATATTTTTTCTAGAACTTATATCATCCCTAAAGACAGCCCAACCAGTGTCCAAAAATTAACAAGCAATTTCACCGGGCATTTCAATCTGCTACATTGGCCCCCCCACTACTTCCTTTAACTAACTGAACAACAGGATGGGACTAATGGTGGGGGGACCAATGAGCCCATTCTTTCTCTGTATCTTGTGAGCTAAAGCCACACCCTAATATTCTTTATATATAGCAAGTTTAAATCGAATTACTTCAGAGCACCTTGTTGTAGTGTTGGTCATTTCGTGAGCTTCAAGCGACATTGTGTTTTCCGCAAGCTTGTGTAAACGAGTTCTAATAAATATATCCGTTGCTCCTTTCTCTGAGTCCTCTGAGTCCCAAGTTCTAAGTCCCATTCCGACATATATATATATATATACACACACATATATATACTAGCAGAAGTACCCGGCATTGCCGGGTGGGGGGAGGGGAACGGGGGGGGAGGGGAGAAGAGTGGGAGGGGGAGAGGGGAGAAGAGGGGGGGATGGGGAGGGTGAGGGATGGGAGGGGGGAGGGGAGGGGGGAGGGGAGGGGCCGGGGGGGAGGGGGAGGGGGAGGAAGAGGGGGGGTGGGGAGGGTGAGGGATGGAGGGGGAGGGGTGGGAGGGGGGAGGGGAGGGGGGAAGTGGGGGGAGGGGGGAAAGGGGGGAGGGGAAGGGAAGAGGGGGGGTGGGGAGGGTGAGGGATGGGAGGGGGGAGGGGGAGGGGGAGGGGGGGACCCTGCAGAAGTACCCGGCATTGCTGGGCGGGGGAGGGGAACGGGGGGGGGAGAAGAGGGGGGGAGGGGAGAAGGGTGGGGGAGGGGAGGGGGAAAGGTGAGAAGGGGAGGGGGTAGGGTGGAGGGGAGGGGGAAAGGGAGGGGGAGGGGGGAAAGGGAGGGGGGAGGGGGAAAGGGAGGGGCGAGGGGGAAAGGGAGGGGGGAGGGGGGAAAGGGAGGGGGAGGGGGGAAAAGGGAGGGGGAGGGGTGAGGGGGAAAAGGGAGGGGGAGGGGGAAAAGGGAGGGGGAGGGGGAAAAGGGAGGGGGAGGGGAGAGGGGGAGGGGAGAAGGGGAGGGGTAGGGTGGAGGGGGAAGGGAAGGGGGGACGGAGGGGGAAGGGGCAGGGAAGGGGATGGCCAGTCAACAATGACGTTGCAGTTCTCATGGTCGGAGAGCAGCACAACAATCGGACATAGTCCTGCATATTCGCAACAGCACGAAGTGGATTTTGGAGACTCACCGATCCTGTGACGTCCTCCAGTACCGGCGTTGCCGGGTGGGGGAAGGGAGACCCGTACATTCCCAACCCGTACATTCGCCCTCTCGACTCAAGCTCACTCGGACAAAAGCCTCGCACAAATTACACCGTGAAGGCCCAATGGTTATGTCTATGCCACAAATCACGGGCGCACTGAATTGAAAATATATAGAACGCTCATACTCCGTGAAAAGTGAAGCCGCCGTGTCGCCATCTTGGTCAGCACGACTCGACCAACTCGCTTCGCGGATCTCGTTTTGTGCGGCAATAATCTGCTACAATCGGTTACGGAAGGGTTGTGGAAAGACGTTTCACAGCTGTTTCAAAGACATTTAATTCATATCGCACAAAATCGATACAAAACACGATCGCATAAAAGGTGGAAAAACGTGTGACGTGTGACGGGATGGAACATCACGTGATCGCTCTGAGCGAAACGGCTCGACCAACTCGCTTCGCGGATCTCGTTTTGTGCGGCAATAAACTGCTCCAATCGGTTACGGAAGGGTTGTGGAAAGACGTTTCACAGCTGTTTCAAAGACATTTAATTCATATCGCACAAAATCGATACAAAACACGATCGCATAAAAGGTGAAAAAACGTGTGACGTGTGACGTGTGACGTGTGACGGGATGGAACATCACGTGATTGCTCTGAGCGAATCAGTCTGGCGGCGGTAATGGAACATCACGTGATCGCTCTGAGCGAATCAGCGAGCTGCTCTGGAACCGGCTGAGATTAGTGGGTACTTCGCTGAAATGCGCTGAGGTAAATATGAATAAAAAATATGGATCGTCAAATATTTTGAGTTCGGCCATGTTCATCCCAGGCTCAATGGCCATGTCTATGTCAAATATCAAGCACGTAAGCCTCTCCGTTTAGGAGTCTATCGGTAACATTACACACACACACACACACACACACACACACACACACACACACACACACACACACACAAACTGTGTTTTATATATGTAGATATAGATAGATTATATATATATATATATATACAGTATATATATATGGTAAGATTTCTCTAAGTTTGATAAATCATGGTTTCAGTCTAGCATCAAACGTGAAATTCTTGCCATGAGTGTTCAGATTTGGCATGATAAAGTCAACAGTAACCCCCTGTGACAGTTTAAATAAATTATAGTTTATTTAGGAGTTATCTAAGTTTATCTAAATGACAGTTTATTTTGGAGTTATCTAAGTTGATCTAAATTACAGTTTATTTCGGAGTTATCTAAGTTTATCTAAATTACAGTTTATTGAAGAAATATCTAAGTTTATCTAAATTACAGTTTATTTAGGAGTTATCTAAGTTCATCTAAATAGCAGTTTATTTAGGAGTTATCTAAGTTTATCTAATGCTTCAGTCACATTTGGCTCGGCGGCTGTAGGGTCTAAAAAATCTATGGCCACTAGCAATTATAGGGCGGCCGCAGTATTTCCACGGTCACACAATGTAGCAGTCACATATGTTTTTATTTTTCGGGTAGCCGCACGGGGTATTTAGAAATTGTGGAGACCGAAAACATGGGGGTGCCGTACGGTCTTTGATTTGATGTCGCACGGTGACCTTAGGGCGTCCCTGCGGCGGCCATATAATTTTCAAGGCAGACGCAAGGTAGCCTCAAGGTGCCCGCAAGGCGACCGCAGGGGGGCCCTAAGGTGAACGTGCGGCCAGACGGACGGTAACGAGTGGGTATATATACCAGTTCTTTTTCATATGTATAACAGCACTTACAGTTGTCATGGCTATGGCTTGTCGAATTGCTACGGCCGACCTAGAAATGAAAAAAGTTATAACTCCGCGCTATAATTCCACGGCGACCCCTACGGCCTGTAAAAGATAGCCATACGCCCTAGGGCCACCCTGAGGCCACCTCAGAAACTCTGCGGCCGCCGCACGTTTCTGTCAATTTAGGGGGGGTACGGCCGCCGTATCCTAGCCGTAGAGCAAATGTGACTGAGGAGTAAATAGCAGTTTATTTAGGAGTTATCTAAGTTTATCTAAATTACAGTTTATTTAGGAGTTATCTAAGTTTATCTAAATAGCAGTTTATTTAAGAGTTATCTAAGTTTATCTAAATAGCAGTTTATTTAGGAGTTATCTAAGTTTATCTAAATAGCAGTTTATTTTGGAGTTATCTAAGTTTATCTAAATTACAGTTTATTTCGGAGTTATTTAAGTTTATCTAAATTACAGTTTATTGAAGAAATATCTAAGTTTATCTAAATTACAGTTTATTTAGGAGCTATCTAAGTTTATCTAAATAGCAGTTTATTTAGGAGTTATCTAAGTTTATCTAAATTACAGTTTATTTAGGAGTTATCTAAGTTTATCTAAATAGCAGTTTATTTAAGAGTTATCTAAGTTTATCTAAATTACAGTTTATTTAAGAGTTATCTAAGTTTATCTAAATTACAGTTTATTTCGGAGTTATCTAAGTTTATCTAAATTACAGTTTATTTAAGAGTTATCTAAGTTTATCTAAGTTACAGTTTATTTAAGAGTTATCTAAGTTTATCTAAATTACAGTTTATTTAAGAGTTATCTAAGTTTATCTAAATTACAGTTTATTTAAGAGTTATCTAAGTTTATCTAAATTACAGTTTATTTAGGAGTTATCTAAGTTTATCTAAATTACAGTTTATTTTAGAGTTATCTAAGTTTATCTAAATTACAGTTTATTTTAGAGTTATCTAAGTTTATCTAAATTACAGTTTATTTTAGAGTTATCTAAGTTTATCTAAATTACAGTTTATTTAAGAGTTATCTAAGTTTATCTAAATTACAGTTTATTAAAGAGTTATCTAAGTTTATCTAAATTACAGTTTATTTAAGAGTTATCTAAGTTTATCTAAATTACAGTTTATTTAGGAGTTATCTTAGTTTATCTAAATTACAGTTTATTTAAGAGTTATCTAAGTTCATCTAAATTACAGTTTATTTAAGAGTTATCTAAGTTTATCTAAATTACAGTTTATTTTAGAGTTATCTAAGTTTATCTAAATTACAGTTTATTTAAGAGTTATCTTAGTTTATCTAAATTACAGTTTATTTAAGAGTTATCTAAGTTTATCTAAATTACAGTTTATTTAAGAGTTATCTAAGTTTATCTAAATTACAGTTTATTTAAGAGTTATCTAAGTTCATCTAAATTACAGTTTATTTAGGAGTTATCTTAGTTTATCTAAATTACAGTTTATTTAAGAGTTATCTAAGTTTATCTAAATTACAGTTTATTTAAGAGTTATCTAAGTTTATCTAAATTACAGTTTATTTTAGAGTTATCTAAGTTTATCTAAATTACAGTTTATTTAAGAGTTATCTTAGTTTATCTAAATTACAGTTTATTTAAGAGTTATCTAAGTTTATCTAAATTACAGTTTATTTAAGAGTTATCTAAGTTTATCTAAATTACAGTTTATTTTAGAGTTATCTAAGTTTATCTAAATTACAGTTTATTTTGGAGTTATCTTAGTTTATCTAAATTACAGTTTATTTAAGAGTTATCTAAGTTTATCTAAATTACAGTTTATTTAAGAGTTATCTTAGTTTATCTAAATTACAGTTTATTTAAGAGTTTTCTAAGTTCATCTAAATTAGTTTATTTAAGAATTAATTTTTCTTCAAACTCTTTTACTGCAACTTTCTCCAGTCCTCAGAGTTAATATGTGTAAATTTTGCTGTATCCAATTTTGCAACCATAATCTTCCTTTTTCTCGTGGTCGTTATTCCAAATAAACATTTCAACAGTTATGCCCATTATGTGAAGATAATGCTACTGGTGATGAATTTCACTATCTTCTTGTCTGTTAGGCATTCAATGAAACTCATAAGAAGTGTATGAAACGTCATTATTGGGACAATCCTTACTGCGTAAAATGAATGAGTTGTTAAATGTAGGTAATGTTGGAAAGCCTCTTCCACCTCTTCCACATCTTACCCTACCCCTCCTCCCCCCTGTTCTGTATCTGATGCTCCCCCTTCCTCTTCATTAACGGTATGGACCTCAAACATCCAGGGCCTTCGTTCAAACTTAACTGATCTCTCCATACAGGTTGCTTCTGTCAAACCAGACGTGATCTGCTTAACAGAAACTTTCCTCCTTTATGATGTCTCTGATTCCATAGTTTCTCTCCCGGGCTACTCCCTCCTCCGGTATGATAGACCTGAGCCTCGTCCTGGAGGCGGGGTTGCTATCTTTATCAAAAACTCTCTTCCTCACTCGCCCTGCACTGCACTCTCTCCACCTCACCCCCAGGAATACCTCTGGCTACGGCTTCCCCTTCGCTCCCACCTCTTGTTCATATGTGTGTTGTACCGTCCACCAAACAGTGATGACTCCATCTACATCTCGCTGTCTGATGATATGGACCAACTTCTATCTACTCATCCCAACTCTCTCTTCCTCATATGTGGTGATTTCAACTGTCATCATGCCAGTTGGCTGGGTGTGGGTACCTCTCTCACACGCCATGGCTCCTCAGCAAAGGACTTCTGCGACTCACTGGGACTGACACAATCTGTCAATTTCCCGACCCGGATCTCAGTCAACGGAACATCTTCTCTTCTGGACTTGGTTATGACTAACTTCCCTGAAAATGTCTGCTGCTCTTCTTCTGCTCCGATCGGATCATCTGATCATGTCCTTGTTAAAGTGGACATCTCTCTGACCATCCTCAGGGAGCCTGCTCAGCGTCGACAAGTCTGGCATTTCACTCAGGCCAACTGGCACGGTCTTCAAGCAGCCATCAATCATCTGGACTGGTCTCCCATCTCTACCACCTCTGACATCAACTCATCCTGGGAATTCTTCCAAAGTAAATTGCTCTCTCTCTCATGCACAGATTTATCCCATCTCGTCTTCAGTTGTCATACCCTTCCTCCCGTCCATGGTACACGGAATCTTGTGGTGAGGCTGTTGCCCAGAAACAACTTGCCTTCGTCTCCTGGAAAGCAAATCCAACGGAAGGAAATCTCATTTCCTTTCACAAAGCCCGAAACAAGTGTGTGTCCACCCTCAGGAGAGCCAGGAAACAATATCTCTCCGTTCTCAAGACCGAACTCTCTTATCTGTCTCCCTCTTCCAAATCCTGGTGGCATCTGGTCAAATCCGTTTCTGGTGTTTGTTCCCCCTCCATCCCCTCCCTTACCTCAAATGGCTACACAGCTGACTCCGCACGTGAAAAAGCTGAATGCCTCAACTCTGTGTTTGCCTCTAAATCTTGTCTCCCAAACCCATCCCTCTCTGTACCCACCATACCCAGTCGTACCCTGCTGCTCCTGGACTCCGTGTCCTTTCCTCCTGACAAGGTGGAAAAGTTTCTGTCAACCCTCGACTCTGATTCTGCAACTGGACCCGACGGCATCAGCCCACGGGTCCTAAAATCCTGCTCTGCTGCTCTATCTCACCCTCTCTCTGTTCTCTTCACCCTCTCTTTTGCTCAAGGTCAACTGCCATCTGCTTGGAAATCAGCCAACATCACCGCTTTGCACAAAAAAGGTCCAAAAACAGATCCTAGCAACTACAGACCAATCAGCCTTCTCCCAATTATCAGCAAAGTCATGGAATCCATCATTGCTTCGGATATGAAATCTTTCCTCTTCTCCAATGGCTTGATCTCTGATCATCAATTTGGTTTCAGACCAGGTCACTCTACTCTGGACATGCTGCTTCTGCTGTCTCAACAATGGATGGAGGTCCTCAATGCCAAACAGGAAATTAGAGCTGTCTCCCTCGACATATCACGTGCCTTCGACACGGTCTGGCACCCCGCTCTGCTCACCAAACTCTCCTCCTTTGGTATCCATGGAAATCTCCACGCATGGCTGGCGGACTTCCTCTCTAGTCGTCGTCAACGTGTGGCTCTGAATGGGTTTCTCTCATCTCCTCTTCCTGTTCAGGCTGGAGTTCCCCAAGGCAGTGTTCTGGGCCCCGTGCTTTTTCTGGTCTTCATCAATGATCTCTCTGACTCTCTCGAAAATCCTCTCTATCTCTTTGCTGATGACTCCACTCTCTGCCGCTCCATTCCTCTTCCCTCAGATCGGCAGTCTGCTGCCTCCTCACTCTCTGAAGACCTGGACAAAATCACAGACTGGTCAAACAAGTGGAACATGTCTTTCAATCCTGACAAATCTGACACTCTTACTATGTCTCTCCGAAAAGATCGACTGGACAACCCTCCCATCTACTTTCTCAACAATCCTCTCCAAGAAGTTCTGTCGCTCAATATTTTGGGTCTCACTATCTGCCATGATCTTTCTTGGGAAAACCACATTTCCAAGCTGGCCTCCAAAGCCAGTCGCCGACTGGGCATCCTCCGTCGTGCGAAGTCCTTCCTCGGCACACCTGAGCTCCTCACCACATACAAGGCTTTCATCCGCAGCTCAATGGAATACTGTTCTCCCCTATGGGCCGGTGCTCCTGCCTCACACCTAGCTCGGCTTCACGCTGTTGAAACCAAAGCTTTCAGAATTATTGGAATCTCCCGCGATGAAGCTATCTCTGAGGGCCTTTCACTCACTCACCGCAGGCAGGTAGGTGGTCTTTCTGTCTTCTACCGACTCCTCTCCGGCCTTGCACCCCCAGCTCTCTCTGTGCTCTGTCCCCCAAATATTCCTACAGGTCGCACAAGATCTGCCAGCAACCCTCTGATGGTTAAACTGCCGAAATCTCGGCTCTCTGCTCACCTTCACTCTTTCATTCCTCTTTTCTCCCGCCTCTGGAACAAACTCCCTCACTCCCTTCAATCCCACTCCTCCCTCCAGGTCTTTAAAACAGCTGTTCACCACCATCTCTTATCCTCCCCCATCCAAAACCTTGATCTTTTCTACCCCCGCTAATTCACCCCAGATCCACCTTGTTTGAAACTCCAACTTCTTTCCTGGAAGTCCTGGCAGTGTCCATATGTTTTATACCTCTCCCACCGCCCCCTTCCCATGCCCCCCCCCCCCAAAGCCCTCGCCCTCTCTCAGATCTCTCGATGTCTCCATGTCTCTCGGTCCCTGCTCTCAAATGTTGTGTTTGTGTCCTTCCCCCTCTCTCCCCATCGTGTCTACCGCTCCCGATGTTATATGTTTTATGTGTCGGTTTGTCTTTCTGTGTGATTAATGTTCGCTCTTTCACGAGCCTCGATCTTTTTTCAAAAAAAAAAAAAAAAAAAAAAAGCAATTGTTAATGTGGTGAAGTATATTGGGAGCATGTTATCCAGGTTGTAATAACTTGTTTATTTCATTTTGTTCATGGAGGAATTTTGTATGCTGAGTTGTGCATAAAAATGCATTTTATCTGATAATCTGTATCCAGACGTCACTTGTTTTGTGGACGTTTGTATTCTTGTTTTCTCTTTGCTCTCATGCCCTGAAAGGGGGTAGAAGAGTCAATAAAATTCATTCATAATGCTTTTGGATCATATTCTACTATTCTATTACAAATTGAGTCTGTTTTGAATTTTTTACAAACTGAGTCTGGATTGAATTGATTTTTACAAATTGAATATTACTATTTTAGTCTGAAAGCACAGCTTTGCTACTGATGCAGTGCATCTTTGTTGTGGTGCAGGAATTTTGGAACCTGGCATAGGTGCCAGCCCTCAATGGCCTACTATTATTATCATTGTTCCCTTTGATCCGTTTTTAACATGACAGTAATGAAGCTTCTCACCATATTATCATACCTTTTGTGTTTTACCACTGATTTGTTAACAAAAGTTGGAACTCCTTGAGGGCTTTTGTCACCATTCCAGTGACTGCGTGTTTCTTCAGGCTGGCGCTGTTCCACGGTTCACCCAGATCACTGGTGCACCCAGCTCTTGAGGGTCCGATTGAAAGTAAGGAGTATTTTTTTTTAAACTTTTAATCCACATTAATTGTGTTGTGGTTGCGCCTTGTCCCAACATCTGCCAGGTAGCTTGCTTAGTTGGACAAATGTGAAAACGTTTATATTCATATATATTCATTCTTTTACACCCCGCACCGCACCCACTCACATGCCTTGTGCACTATTCTCCGTCTGACTCTCACAATGGTTACTGCATTCAATAACTGTAGGTCCACCTGCATTTCCCTGGGGTTTGATTCACGCAGAGGTGTTCGTTTTATTTATTTATTTACATTAGGTTTTTCAAAATTAAAATTGGGATGCAGATACCAAGGGTTCTAAGTCCTCTTTTGGGATTATATTTGTCACCTTATTTTTGAAAATATTCCTCCAGCTAATATGTCATCATTAATTAGACCAGCAGCCTTATTTTCTCTTTCCTCCTGGTTTTTTTTTGTTTGTTTTTTGTTGTCTCTCTTTTTCTTTTACATTTCCAGAAGATGATCTTTGTTCTTTCCGTGAACCAGAAAATACAAAATGTAACACAATGCTCCATTTTCCTTGCAATTAGCCTTCACAGCCCGAAGCAAAGAAAAAAAAACTTCTTCCCATTCGGTTGATCTCATTTTTACGAGGCGACATGGGGTTAGCACAAGGCATTGCTCTGCCTTGTGATGGTAATATACAGTTAGAGTTGCATCGCCAGAGGCAAACACAGGACAGGGGAATATGTATGTATATTGGCAGTCGTGCTCCAGGCAGGTCGATGCAAAGATGAATTTATTGTATGAAGAGAAGTATTCTTGCGCTACCCAGGGTGTAATAATTCGTAGTTACTGTTTCAAGCCCTCAGCTTCTTCATTGCTCTCAGATTTCCCAAATGTCCAGCTGTCTAATCAGCATGCAAGGTCGTACAGTGCACTTCATTCATAGCATGACATGTTATGCATTGATGCACCTTCAAGCTGTTTCCCCAACAACATCTCGTATATACGTCATGTTTTCTACCTTTATCACATCACATCACATCTCGAAGATTTACTCAATGTGTACCATATTATTTCACACATGGTGTTGAATTGTAGCTCCCAGTCGCTCGTCATGTCCTCCAGGAGGCCATCTTTTCTATAATGTATCGACTAAGAGTGCGAGGAGATAAATTGAGAAAAAAAAATTAGGAAGGGGATTAGAAAAGGTAGAAAGGAGTGAATTGTAGTGTGGAAGGAATGGTGAGGGAATGTATAGAAGGTTGGGAGGGCACAAAATTAAAGTTGGGGGAGAAGGGTGGTGGGGAGGAAGTTTTCAGATGCAGATGGGGGAGAGGGAAAGAGGTTGAGATGGTAAAATTCAGCCATTTTTCATACATCATGAATATATGGTACCCAGGATAACAACAGTGGTGTGATGTTGATCACACTTGCTTTGTGATTAGAGGCCCAATAGCCAAGAAACTGCTTCAGCAGCCCTATGCATCTGAAGGTGTATAAAGTAATGGTCATCATTGTCTTAAGAACACAGTGTGAATTATACCTAAGATAAAATAAAAGGCAGAAATAAGTTATGCAATTTTTGAAGAGTACTGGGAAGAATCAAAGAAAACAAGTAGATTTAAAATCGACAATAATGTCGATCTGCCTTTCAGTCTTACCTGGCTTTTGGTTCAACACCACGTGATCGTACATTGGTTGAGAAAAAGTTAAACCACTACTTCCGCACTCTGAAGATACACACCACAGCTATGTTTCAGCTGAAATGCTACTCAAAAGAGGTTGTAGTCATGCTAATTTGGAACTGGGAGCTGCCTGCAGGGATGCGTTTAACATGCCATACGGTGCCCAAAGGGGCCAGCTGCGGCACAGGCCAAATTTGTCCAATTAAAACTGGCACATCTGTGTTCCAGCTTCATTTTGCACGAGTCTTCTTCAACACGTTCCCACATTTGCTTTCAATTTATTCTCAAGTGTGAGAAGATATTCTTCTCTGTGCGAGTGTCGACATGATTTGATCAGATGCATTCTCCGTATCCCTACGGCTTACTGCCGTGCTTCATTTGTATCTACGTCGCCACAGTTTCAGCGCAACATTGCATGACCATTTTGAGCAGAAGATTTTGTACTTTAACGTTTAAACACAGGTACTGATGATTAATTGATAGTATGTGGTTCTTTTCGGTGGTGATGGTGCTGTAAAGCCTGTTTGTAACCACAGTAAGGATTTAGTTTCCTTCTCTTTCCATTTATGAACAGCCAATACCAAAATGACTGCGAAATTTATCACTTACCATTGTGTTGTTGAATCAATATTATAAAATTTATAACGGATTTGATCAACAAAACGTCGATTGTTCGATGCTAACTATTGTGGGTAGCAACGAGGAGCTGACGTATCAAACGTTAACCCTCCCCTTTGCTCTGACAAAGGGTTAGCGCATGAAACTTCAGCTTCTCCTTGCTTCCCTTGAAAGTTAGCATACCGTAATCAACCTTTTCTTCATTCCATCCATTGTTCCATCTGATACCAACCAGCAGATCGACATTAACCTTTTTTTTCTTTCTTTTTTTCTGTATACAAGATGGAGGATCGTGAAAGAGCTAACAATCACACAAAAAGTCAACCCGACACATAAAACACAAAATAAGGGGAGCGGGAGACAAGATGGGGAGAGAGGGGGAAGGACACAAACAACATTTGAGAGCAGGGACATCGAGAGAACTGTGGGAGGGAGAGGGCTTGTGGGGAGGTGGGAGAGGTATAAAACATATGGACACTGCAAGGACTTCCAGGAAAGAAGTTGGAATGTCGAAAAAATGTATCTGGGGTGAATTAGCGGGGGTAGAAAAGATCAAGGTTTTGGATGGGGGAAGAAGATAAGAGATGGTGGTGAACAGCTGTTTTAAAGACCTGGAGGGAGGAGTGGGATTGAAGGGAGTGGGGGAGTTTGTTCCAGAGGCGGGAGAAAAGAGGAATGAAGGAGTGAAGGTGAGCAGAGAGCCTAGATTTTGGCAGTTTAACCATAAGAGGGTTGCTGACAGATCTTGTGTGACCTGTAGGAATATTTGGGGGACAGAGCACAAAGAGAGCTGGGGGAGCAAGGCCGGAGAGCCTTCATGAGCGAGACTAGTTTTTAATTCCTCAATAAAATTTATACCTTCCTCTTGCTTTTGAACTTTTCTCCATACCATCTAAAGTTAAACATTCAGTAAGATTGCTGATGAGGCTGCCCCAATGAAAGTTCTCCTAACCATAAGTCGCATCGTTATTACTTTGCAAATTCACCACCGCCGCAGGGAATCGATATTCCATGCTGCCTTGTAACCAGCTTTGTGATGTTACTTTTTCAGCGAACAAACTGCTGCAGTCTATTGAGGGCTGCTCCATGACATTTTGCCTCCGTCGTTACCAGGCCCTGGAGAACGCCTTCCATCTTCTGCCTCAGAACTGCCTGGTTTCTGCTCATGATAGCATACCAGGTTTCTCCAGACCGTTAACAGACCCTCGCAAGCAACCAGGTTTGGTATTCTCCCAAAGTAGTAGGAATGTGTATGGCTCTAGATAATATAATACATTAAGGTATTTCTACAACCATGAGGCTACCTATGGTAACCCTGATGGTTGTCGGCTACCTTTGACATCTTCTGATACTTTTCCCTCGCTACATGCAAACATATTCCCTCTACTCATCTTTATCTTCTTCCGATTTTTAAATCAACTTCTTCCTCCATCTTTGTGTCCATAATATGAAGCTGTATCTTTATGAAAAGGAAAAACAATTCTGAAATTGACAAATTTTATTGAAAAAAGAATTAGTCCATGAGCCAAATCTGAATCGGGACCTCAGAAAAGAGTTCATTTCTCCCACTCCTTCACCCCCCCTCCCCCCCAGTAGTGGAAAAGATATGATGGTACCACAATGTTGGGAAGTCTTTCAGGAATTCAGATCAAAAAAGTTCCTGTTCCTCTGAGCATAACTAAACTTTTTGGAATTGTTTGCACATGAACTCACATGTGCTGACATATCAAGAAAATGATGTATCCCCTTTCCTCAATCCTTTATCAGAAAATGTCTCAAAAGTTGAATAAGTAAACATACTGTTCGCTTTCAGATCCGTTAAAAATAATGAAAGTCATTATTTTAATAAAGTTTCATTGCAGAAATAGTTATATCAAATTAAACCCAAATAGAAAACACAGAACTCAGATGCTGAGCATCTTCTGCCACTGTGCAAATCTGTTGTTGTATGTGAGCTGACGTGTTCAACTTGTATCATGTGAATTTTCTAAATTTGAATTTCCTACAATAATCGATACATTTATTTCATATTTCGAAAAGCTAATTATTTACAATCATAATTAAAAAGGCAATATCATTATAATCACTGATACAGAAAGTGTATAGATTATGAAATATCTGATAGATGAAGAATGCTTTATCTAAGAATAAGTAATTTGTTCAAATCAATTACTGAATTAATACACAGGATATTAATTAATACATAGACCACTAAATGAGCCCAGTTGGTGTTGCCAATGTGATTAGTTATTTCACATTGGAAAATAATTTTCAGATTAATATGCCAAATGCACAATACTAGACATGATGTAGACTGAAGTAATTATGCTGTGATACACTGGACAAAACACACACACACACACACACACACAAACACACACACACACACACACACGCACACACACTAATGGAGGTGGGTACTTTGAGACCTGATAGGTCTCCGTTCCTTTTCTGAATATATACCCTTGTCTGGAGATAGCAGTGACGAAGGTGTATCAATTTGAATGACCACACACCAACAACAATTTTGAAGATTTAATTCCCCGGAGAAGATTCACTTTGAATACAAGGATTACAACAAAGTTTAACATTACTATACCGACATATACAATTGCAGATTCAACATAACGTGTCCAGCCAATCTTCTAGCGAGTGGTTGAATGCAGTTCCTTTTTTATAGTAAGTTTGGGAACAAAGGAAATCTCTTGCTGTCTCAGGAGTCAGACTGAGGAATGGAAAGGTCAGGGGTTTTGCAGACAGACTGGCACCATGGACTCAATAAGGCATCTGATTATCATAACACCTTCGACCATTGAGGATAAATATCTTAAGATGAAGAAGTGCAGACTTGTTGTTTTTCACAGCATGGTGCCTCCCTGAGACTCTTTCTGTTCTTCTCTGATGAAAACAGCTCCATTTGCCTTTTGTACATTTCAATACCTTTTCAAACATTGTATCTCTTTCCTTGCATAGATGATCAATGTTAGCCTTATTTCTAATTACAGCAAACACGCAATTTCTATAATCCATTATGCAGATTTAATCAAATATTTATCATAAAAGTATAAGCTTCACTTTTATTGGCTACTTATATGTATCAAAGACTAAAAGTAGGAAGGCCATTTAGACTTTCACAGCAGCCAACAACAACTTTCATACACACAAACACACACTTGCATAATTATATGTGTGCACATTCAAAAAACGAAATATATATATTTAAAAAAAAAAAAGAAAAAAAAAAAATATTTATATATAATTATATATATATATATATATATATATATATATATATATATATATATATATATATATATATATATATATTGTTGCGGATATGAGGCCTGTATTTTTTTGATTGTGTTGTATTGTGGTAAATTGGTGATGATTATTGTTTATTCTGCGCCCCCCTGCCTCCGGAGCTGTGTAAAGGTGAAAGGGCATCCCATAATTAGTCCACAAGCATACACGTCAGCCAAGTAATAGAATACCCCTGTTGATAGTTATCTCTTATTCTGTGTTTTAGGGTAAGGCTGTGTCTCCCATTAATTGAAGTACTCCATTGCACCAGTGAAAGAGAATAGATCCCCTTTCATTCCCATCCCCAAAATCCCCATTTCCTTCACATCCCCTTTCGTCATTGCCGAGCCTCGATTGCCAATTACCTCCCCTCCAAAACCACCATTGAACAAGCGCTCAAATCGGAGAAGAAAGGCGTGCCCGCCCGTCGTCATCAAGGGCGGAGCCAGAGGGTCGCGCGACCAACCAGGGCCGAGGTGAGCACCCCGATGGGCGTGTCCAAAAAGGCCGGCGGCTTAATCGCCGGAGGCGCTATAAAAGGCGCGCACGCAAGTTGGTCGTGAGTCGGTTGCCAGTGGAGAGTGGTGAAGAGTCAGTCAGTAGAGTCGGTGGTCAGTTGGTTGCGTTGGTTGCGGTGAGGAGTCGGTGGTGGTGGTCAGTTGGTTGCGTTGGTTGCGGTGAGGAGTCGGTGGTACAGAGTGAGTGGGCCAAGAAAGAGTTGAGGGTTGGACCAGACGAGTCGGACAAGGCCTGGCAAAGCACGCGACGTCCACAGCAGCCACAACAGCAGCTTGGGGGCCTGAACGGCGGTTAGAGCAAGGCCGTGAAGGAACGGCGGCGGCTAAACGCGCAAGTTGTGCTGCAGGACCCCCTTGGACCTTCCTCTCCCTCCAGCCATCCACCTCCTGCCATTCCATCCTTCTTGTGTACGTGAGTTTGTTCTGTTTGTTCTGTCCTGGGTTAATTAAGTCTGTATAAGCTAGTATTTTCACTGTGTCACCTGCGTCTTATGTGCTTGTAAATAAACGTGACTGCTTTCTTTTTGCTTATGTGTGTAAATAGTCAATAAATTCAGTAGTATTTCCAAACCTTTCTTTGCCTTCGTTTTCCTCTTTGCATTCGTCGTTTTAGTCTTTTCCCTCATTGAGCAGCCGCGGTGCGATCTGGTCAACGTCGGGTGGAATCGGGTTCTAATCGGGGAGTAACTGTTCGGTCGCGGTTGGACCATCCGCTCGGCCCATCATACCATCTAAACCGCGATCAGTAACAATATATATATATATATATATATATATATATATATATATATATATATATATATACATATACATATACATATATATATATATACATATATATATATATACATATATATATATATATATATATATATATATATATATATATATATATATATATATATATATATATATATACACACACATGACCACCAAAAGTATGCGGACACACGACCATCTAACATCTCATTCCAAAATCATGGGCATTAATATGGAGTTGGTCCCCCCCTTTGCTGCAATAACAGCCTGTAATATGTAACAGCCTGTAATAACAGCCTGCCCCCCCCCCCCCTCCCCCCTCTGGAACCATAGCTCCTGCTAGGTTCACTGCAGGCGCTCCCATTCCAGTCTTAACACTTACTGTCTCACACTTACTTAGCCTATGAAATAAAGCAGGAGGGCTGTGGGAAGTGAGCCAGAGCTACTTACCTTTCCTCCTTAACAAGCTAATCCCCTTACCAATCATGCAAATATGTACAATGATTTCATTTCGTCGCTCCTGTGGTGGGAGGAAACAAACAAACACTCAAAAATCCTACCTTAACCAAACTTACAAAAATTCACAAAACTCTAAACATTTGTACATACCCCGGTCTACAGACCACGTCCCCCGGTGGATGCCACAAGACGCAACCTTACCTGCGGGGCCATCCCAATGCACCCCTAAATTTCGGCGGGCCCTGTCCAGATGTTACAGGAGAGTGACATGGCTCGGTGGATTTCGCCCTCATTCATGCAACACAAACCCCTTATCCACACATACTCATTTCAAAACTCCTTACACACAAAATCATTTCAAGCACTTATTTTATACACCCCCCCTGAAGGACCATGGCATTGGTGTCATTCGTGTGTGCATTTCTCTCAACAAGGCAAAGGGGAGGTACCGCACAACTAAGATGGTGGGGGCGCTTCAGGCTGTGGTGCCCGCAGTCCCAAAACATGTCAACCGACTTACAAGTTCATTGCCCCCCCCCCCCTTTACCTCTTGGCCCCGTGGCAGCCCAACAGCCCTTTCCACCGTTACCCCGCCGGTGAGGGTCTCCACACACCAGGCTCCGTTGCCTCCTGCTTCCGCGCAGCTCCACGGGTCGCCGGGGGTCTCCTTTACCCCATGGCGCCCAACCAGACCCTCCACCGACGAGCTCCAATTTCCAGATACCACTGGCTGCCAGGGGTAATTGCCGCAGAGGGGGGCCGCAGGCATCGCTCCTCAGAGCCTGATCTGTACTTACGGACACACACACCTTCCCCACCCACAAGATCCCAAAACACATTTCCTCCCCCGCTGCCATTCAATTCTTCAACACATTCCCATAGAAGATGTTACAAAAAGTTGCCATGGCCTGCCATTGTGTGAAATCCCCGTTCACAGTTGAATCACTTATTTCCAGGAGCACATTTCAAAACACAATAATCACATAATCACCACTCACTCATATTTCAATTTCCAAACTCACGACCACATGAAAACACATCACCACAACACTAACACAAACGCCACCCACAAGACTCTGTGGCACACATTCCATCCCCCTCACCGGCCATGTCATCACTCTCACCCACCCCCAACTCCAAATTACATGTCCCCAATTTCTATAGCAAGTCCTGGAGCCTGGGACAGTACACCTCAAACACTCACCTCAACCTTGATTTGCAGGTAATTACCGGTTGGTCAGGTCCAAAAATGCCATCCACCCTTCACAATCCCAAAATTTATCCCATTGGGCCTACCAATTTCTTCCAAATTTCACTTTTCTCCCCACTATACTGGCAGGTATGTGGGTCCGCATCCAACGGTGAACTGTTCTAAACAACTACCTGTGGCTATGACAGCTCCGCACCTCTACCGTGCAAGGGTCATCGGGGCAAGGTGAGCAGTCAAAACGCCAACATGGCCCATGAGCATCCATAAGGGTGCGACCCACCATCCATCCTTCGGCCCCCCTGCGAGGAACACGGCTGCACCAGCCCCAGCTGGCCAATGTGGTGAGCACCTGCTGCCACAAACACTACTGCACGCACAACCTCGGCCCTGGGGGAGACGGTCGCAGTGCGTGGCTTTCCCCGCATGTCACCTAAGCCGCCCTCATCCCCCAGTCCACAGAACCGCAGCCCCCAGTGCCCACCCACACTTGACCACACCAAGGTCCAGTCGACAGCCATGCTCCACCAGGAGACCACCCAGAAGACATGGTCCACACACCTCGGACATGCACATCGCCACGTTGACCCCCAGACCCCAACTCCACCCCCATGATCCCATGTCCCAAATATCGGCACAGTCGCCCCCACAACCAGTTGAAAGCTGTGTCCCACTACCCTATCAATTTCTATCACAGCCTCCAACACTTTGGTCTACACACCTGGATCAATAATGGTGTCACTATACAGTGCCCACCATAACATTTCAAAATCCACCCTTAAATTTGCATCTAACCTAAGATTACCCGTGCCAAACATTTTTCACATTTTACTGAACTCACCAAAGAAAGATGCTTTGCCATACACATGCCAGCCGAGCATGGCCCATAAGCTCGGCACGTTACACATTCCGGATTCAACACTAAGCCCATGGCTCTCTTCCCAAACCGAGAGTCCATAAATCATAACCAGACATCTGTGGAAGATCATTCTCACCATCATGTTCCACAGATGCCCCAATGGTTGTCCGGCAGGCTATGTCCATCCCTGTCCATTCGGTTCGACCCACATCCATAGACCAACACAGCATGGCAGGTCACCACATGCTGGCTGTCCCAGAGTCTCAGGAGGAGGGTCAGGAGTAAGGTGGTCACAACGTCCATGGGACTGTCACAGAACTTATTACAGGTAGATTCCCTATCGCGACAGACGAAGCATGTTACCTATTCAGATCTACCTGACTCTAGATATTGCTCTCCCCTACCGACATAACAATACTAATATATATATACTAGCGGGGTCACCCGTGGGAATCCCACGGGCATGGATGTGTGTGACATTTCGACATATTGAGTTAGATGCTGCACCTGCACATTCAGTTATATAAAATGGTTACTGGCAATAATTGATCACATCCACAAATGATGTAATCCACACAATTTATGTACTTTACATAACGTTAATAGGAATACATACATGCCCGTGTAGATGGGAAATACAGTTTGTTTGAAAGAAATCACAAATATCAGAAGAAAGTTTTAAAAATTTAGAACTATTCTCACTCAGAGTTAAACAACACCGTAATATTATGCGGTTGCTTCAACGTTTTCGTTGAATTATATGTCATCATTGTGAGATTTTTTTGGAATTTTTTTTTTTGAAATGAGATTTTTAGGCAAAACGGCAAAAAAGCATCAGAACAGCTGTGAAACAACATCAAAACAGCAGTGAAAAAGCATCAAAACAACAGTGGAAAGCGTCAAAACAGCAGTGAAAAAGCATCAAAACAGCTGAAAAAGCATCAAAACAGCAGTGAAAAAGCATCAAAACAGCAGTGAAAAAGCATCAGAACAGCTGTGAAAAAACAGCACTGAAAAAGCATCAAAACAGCAGTGAAAAAGCATCAAAACAGCAGTAAAAAGCATCAAAACAGCAACAATAGTCCGGTGATTTTTCAATCACCGCAACTAAATGTGTCGGAGTAATTAACTATTTTCCTTCGTGACCTCCTTTTGTTGCCTGAATGGTGTCACTGCAGGACCTCCGGGTAAACAACATTACGGGTGAAGATTCCACTGCGGCCATCAATTTTTCCCTGTTGGCCATTACTGACTACCTTTACCTTGACATCCTCAAATCGTTTAGCACGCGACAATGCAACATATAATTGGCCATGGCTGAAGACGGGTTCTGGTAGGTAAATCCCAACTTTGTGTAATGTTTGACCTTGACTCTTGTTTATTGAGAAAGAGAATGCCACACGAACTGGAAATTGATGGCGTTTGAGTACGAATGGTAGTGTTGTATCGGAAGGTGCAATACTAATCCTGGGTAAAAATGTGCGTGTTCCTTTGTGACTGCCAGAAATTATTTCTCCATCTATTATGTTTGGCAACAATCTTTTAACAACCAATCTTGCACCATTGCACAGTCCCTGTTTCGGATCAAAGTTACGGAGTAACATGATGACAGCACCATCTTTGAGACGAAGTTTGTGCAATGGCATTCCAGAAGGAGTTAATTGATTTAGGAATTCCATAGGATAATTTAGTGCCTCTTCAGGGTCATCACAGACAATGGAATCAGCGCTGAAGTACGTCTTTTCTTCCCCAGGAAATGCATCCAGTATCTCATCGTTGATCACAAATGTGGATTCATTCTTTGGACACAACACGGCTCGTTGTGCCAGCGCATCATAGTTTGAATGGATTTCGTTCAAATTACCAAAAACAGCCTCTGCTAAAGACATGTTGTCTTCTACACAGATACGATCAGGCAGTCGTATTAAATCTGAGTCAGGAATTGTTTCCACAGTCCCATTTCCAACCGACAGTAACCATTTTGAGAATTCTTCGTCATCATTAGCTCTCATGTTTGATTTTAAGTTCAGCAGTTTGAACTTTGGCCACAACTTGCTACGCTTGATGCATGTGGCGATGATTGCTGCAGGTGCAGCGCGAGGTACAACGGGCAAAACCTGCCTGAAGTCCCCACCAAGAAGTAAGACCTTTCCACCAAAAGGAATGTTGTTGCTGGTTACATCCCGGAGACATCGATCAACAGCCGCTAAAGCATATGCTGGAGCCATAGGTGCTTCATCCCAAATGAATAGGTTGGCCTTCCTTAGAGTATCTGCATCTTTACTCGTAGGTGATATGTTGCATGTGGAGTTTTCCAAAATGGGCACTGGCAATTTAAATCGATGGTGCGATGTACGGCCCCCTGCTAGCAATGTTGCTGCAATGCCCGAGTACGCCATTGGAAGAACCAAACGACACTGGCCTTGCAAGATGTGCAGAAGCGTATTATAGAGAAAGGTCTTGCCACTTCCGCTCGGTCCATCAACGAAAAACAACCGGTTGCCTGTGTACTGGTCCCTACAATGAACGGCCTGTAGGACCTCATCTACAATTTTGATTTGGTCATCATTTAGTAGTTGTCTGTTGTTTTCACCTTTTTCATGTTCATCTCCCGGTACATACTGATAATCATCGCTCGAAAGATCTTCAACAGTGTCTGGAGGTACTGGTAACTGAAATGCTTCCAAGGTCTGTCCATGTCTTAGGAGGAAGGACTGTATTTCTCGCAATGCCATGAAAATACTTTGTTCCAAGATATGGCCGCTGTGCACAAAATCTTCGCAAAGGTCGTTTTTATATTTTTCCCACAGTGCCGACGTGTCTGTTGGTGTGCAGAATATGCATAGGGTTGCAAAAAGAGATCTCAATTGTTGTGGCATGGCAAAGATAACTCCATCAGCTAAGGACCTGTCCCATTCTGTATCATCTTCTGTTAAATGTAATTTCCTGGCTGCATCCTTGTATGTTTCACAAACTGCTCCATCTACGGTTCTGAGATCTTCAAATGATGTTTTACCAGGGCAGTGCAGCAGGAGTACACGAAGATGAAAGCGCTCAATGTCCATAGGGCTTGCCGAAACCATGCGTCCGATAACCTTGTTGCCGCCCCGGCGTCGAAGTTTCCATGTCTTTCGTCCATCTTCAAATACGTAATATTTTGGAATGTCATGGTACAGATAACTTCGTGCCTCAGGGTCTCTCTGGTTTAACTGAAACCAAGCTGTAAGTGTTGTACCCCTATGTCGTACAATGGCTTCTTCCTCGTTACCATCCCTGAACACAACAGTCTGCAATTCAGGTAAGTGTACCGCAAGTCTGGTGATGGAATGGGACTGTTTGTGCATTTCAAATTCCATCAATCTCCATGCTGCCTTTGGGGCACTGACATATCTACAGTCCAAATAGGTCTTTATTTCGTCCACCTCCACTCTCCCACGCTCTCGAATTTCGATGCTGGCACAGTCATGTCCCTTGTACACATATTTAAATAAGTACTTTATACTCTTTATGCTTGCGCAAACCTCAATGTTGATGTGTGCTCTGTACTTCTTCAGTAAATAAGCATTGAATGGGACGACATATTGGCAATCAACATCGGTTCCATGAACGGTTATGGTGGGTCCATTTGGGGGACGCTTGTAAAGGGCATAGCCATCTATGCTCGCAAGTGTCTCTGCAGCATACGCTTTTGGAAAGCCTTTACTGCACACTCCATCTTTCACACAAATCGAATGGCGATTTAAATTGCCACACGGACCATGTATCATGTGAGACTTCACCAAGGAATGGATCTCTGGTGACTCATTTGAATTAGGAATTTGTGCGGAAACAATTCTGTCAATGTCTTCAGCGGTACAAATTTTATCTTCTTGGCACAGCATGAGTAATATGTGGGCATGCGGTAGGCCACGCTTCTGATACTCGACGACGTAGAGAAATGCACGTACTTTGCCCAACACGTGCTTCTTCGTTATATCGTCGATTAACTCTTTTAATTTCAGATGAAACACGCGTGCCACTAAATCTGGTCTGCCTTCAGCTCGTTGGTGTTGGCCGATGTTTTCTTGTATCTCTGTCCATTTTGGATTACACGTGAACGTGATGAAAAGATCTGGTTTTCCGAATTTGCGAACAATGGCCATAGCATCTTGGTAGTTCTGCTGCATAGCTCTGGGACTCCCTGCAAAACTCGACGGCAAAATGACGATACGACCGACAGGACGTTGGTTATCAGCAGCAACGTTCTGGACGTGGTCCAGTAGTCCTCTGTATTCCATGGCTCTAAGGGTTTCCTGATTTTGTTTGAAGTATTGCAGTCGATTTGCTTCTGCCTTGCAATAACCGTCGACAACATACTGCTGGAACAATTTCCCCGAAGAATGGATAGTGCTGAATTCATTTCGAATAGCCAGTCGGTAGGCATAGAATTCACGATGAGTTACCTTGTTTCGAACCGCAGTCTGTCGCTGGTGAGGCATGTTTATCATCCATCCAGGCTCGCCATGTGGAAAGAGAATGGGATATGTCATGGGATAAATGTGAGAGGAAAGTGGAGAGAGATTGTGTAAGCCCTGGTCATGCAAATGAACCTGGAAATCCCTGTTTGCAGGTGGTTCACCATCTTGTCCACTAACGAAGACAGCAGCAATTTCATCAGCAGTTGGTATGTTGTAACGTCTTTGGTCGTCTGCACACAGTCGACGAAAATGCATTTCCAAGGTAGAAGGGAGGCGATCTTCAAGGACAGCTTTCCTGATTTCTTCCTGTTCACGCTCGAACATAGTCTTGTAACATGTGACATAAGGATTAACGTCAGATAGTATGTTGTGCAGTTCTGCCATCAATTCTTGCAAACATCTGTGATTCTCAGGTCGATTCATACGTTCCTTTGTAGCTTGAGCTGTATCCAAAATAAATAATTGTGCAAATTGTGCTTGTTCATGTACATGTGATGGATGTAATGGACCACAGCGATGGTAAATTTGACCGTGGATTTTGAAACAGTATGGTCCATTTCCTGGAGGAGATGAGATCTGAGCACCCATTGATGCAAAAGCTAATGCCGAATTGTAATTCCGGATATTGTCTCGGAAGTTGCGACATTTTCCATCGTCACCCTGATAAAGTTGTTGCAGTCGAGCAGGTACGGCAAATAGTGGAGGCAATTTAACTTTTCCCTTGGAACAACACAGTGTAAATCCATCCCCTTGTCCTGTTGATTCATTTGTGAAATGGTGTGCAGAACAGTACACACATGGTGACGTCATTGGACCGCATTTATGCTCTTGAACAATATTATCGGATACTTCGGCCGGATTCATTATGGCTGCGGTTGTATATGTTTGCTGAGCACTCCAACGTCTTTGTTGCTCAGCATGCCGTGCGAGTCTGTGTTGGCGTTCATCGACGGTCTCGTTCTCGCACCTCATCGTTGTTGCAGCAGCATCCTGTGCGAGTCTGTGTTCACGTTCGTCGAGGGTCTCGTTCTCCCTCCTCATCGTTGTTGCAGCAGCATCCTGTGCGAGTCTGTGTTCACGTTCGTCGAGGGTCTCGTTCTCCCTCCTCATCGTTGTTGCAGCAGCATCCTGTGCGAGTCTGTGTTCACGTTCGTCGAGGGTCTCGTTCTCCCTCCTCATCGTTGTTGCAGCAGCATCCTGTGCGAGTCGGTGTTCACGTTCCTCAACTGTCTCGTTCTCCTGGCTCATTCGTTTTCTTGCTGCAACCTGTTCAAGTCTGTGTTCACGTTCGTCGAGGGTCTCGTTCTCCCGTCTCATTCGTTTTCTGGCTGCATCCTGTTCAAGTCTGTGTTCACGTTCGACGACGGACTCGTTCGCCCTTCTCATTCGTTTTCTAGCTGCATCCTGTTCAGGTCTGCGTTCTTCATCCATTTTGGAAATGGAAGTTTCCACGCACCGCATGAATTGTCACGATCCTCAATAGGAATTAGGAAGTGTCTCATAATTATCAAATGACAAATGGCAAGTAAATTACATTGTGAAAATTTAATATTTCAAATAGACCTATTTAAAGTGTATGCGCAAATAACTAATAAATAAAAAAACGAAGAAATATGTCTCGGTAATTTCCTGAACTCGGTAATTTCTCGGTAATTTTACTTCCGGCTAAAAATGTTGAATGAAATAAAAACGAAGAAATATATGTCGTTTTGTGACGACTGTCACCAAAGGTAAACGGTGAATTCACTCGGTTTATTCGGTTCGGCTCGGTTTAAAGAAAAAGCGATAATGTCGAAATGTTGACGTCTGTGTCATGTTGGGCGGTGTATGATACTTGTTGGCTGTTGGGCGGTGATATGGTGTATTTTTAAAAATATATCTCTGCGTTTTCCCGCGTTGCTGACACCGAGTCTAAAACCATGATGGTGAGTTATATTGGAGATAAAGGCGTGAGAGAGACTCAATGGCCTTGAAGTTACAGGCATTTGAGAATTCATTTCGTTCTATAAACGGCAACTTTCATCGGATTTTCTTCTCGTTTTTTTTCAACCGAGTCTAAAACTATGTTAGCGACTGTGAAAAATGAAATGATATATCGAATTTAAAATAGATATCGACACATTGCCGTCGGTGTCATGTTGGGCGGTGTATGATACACCATGACGCGATTTTAAAAAATATATCTCTGCATTTTCCCGCGTGTGTGGAATGTTTGTGGAAAATTAAAGATTTCAAATAAACCTATTTAAAGTGTATGCGCACATAACTAATAAAAAAAACGAAGAAATATCTCTCGGTAATTTCCTGAAACATATTTTACTTCCGGCTAATATGTTGAATGAAATAAAAACGAAGAAATATATGTCGGCATCATTGTTGACGTTTTTGTGATGACTATCATCAAACGAAATAGTAATATATCATAACGGAAAAGCAAAAGCGAATTTTTAATATATATCGACACATTGCCGGCGGTGTCATGTTGGGCGGTGTATGATACACCATGACGCGATTTTAAAAAATATATCTCTGCATTTTCCCGCGTGTGTGGATTGTTCTCAATTATTGCTGACACCGAGTCTAAAAGTAAAACCATCGATAAAAATGAAATCATATGGTGAGTTAGATTGGAGATAAAGGCGTGAGAGAGACTCAATGGCCTTGAAGTTACAGGCCTTTGAGAATTCATTTCGTTCTATAAACGGCAACTTTCATTGGATTTTCTTCCCGTTTTTTTTCAACCGAGTCTAAAACTATGTTAGCGACTGTGAAAAATGAAATGATTTATCGAATTTGATTTGAAATAAAACTGGGGGAGAGCAAGACACCACGGGCCTACAAAACAGGACTCAAAGCTATGCGAGTTAATAAAATGGTGGATATTTGTTTATAGCCACTCCCAGAATGGGTGGAGCTATGGGTGGAGCTACTCTGCAAACCGAGTAAGCCACACCCCGGACAGACACCCAACAGATAGACAGACAGACAGACAGAATCATCTACGGCTATTATAATATAGATATATATATATATATATATATATATATATATATAGTTGCGGAAACGGGGACATCACTCCCCTTATCAAGGGGGGGTTTAATCCCCTTTCTATTTTGCACTGGCCGTCTCCGATCCTGAAGCTACCCCGCTCCCCTGTGGGGTGGGATTGGCCGCGGTGATTGGTCAAGGGATTCCTGTACACCTCCGCCAATCCCTCCACAAGGCAGGTGGGTAACTCCGCTCGAAACCACGGACAAGATGGTATTTGCCGAGCGGGTTAGCAGTCCGAAGTTCGAGCCATTAACAGAGAACTAAACCCGATCCTGAGCGTTGGCCGAATCGTGCCACGTATATCAATTGGTAAAAGACAAAGACGATCGGACGAGAATGAAGAAGACAAAGGTAGGAAGAACAGGTATTTATTAATTACTATTTACACAACCAAAGAAAAGAAGGGAACGAAGGTAATTTACAGTGAAAGATAGGAGACACAGGGCAGCTTATACTTATACAGGCTTAACTTATACCCAGGACAGAACAAACAAGACAAACTCACGTACACGAATGGATAGTATGGCAGGGGTGGATGGCTGGAAGGGAGAGAAGAGTCCGTTCAGGATGGCAGGCTGGAGGCGAACGGCCGCCGACTCCTCCGCAATCTGGTTCATGCGCAGCAGCGCGTCAGAGCTTCGCGCGCAGGGGCTGTTCCAAGCAGCGTTTCCCTCAGGCCTCGTACGTCCTCCGCCTCATGCGTTCTCTCTCCACTGCTTTGCCTGCCCACCTCTTTCCACAGAAGGACTCCTCAGAACTCTCTCACTTTGGTTCAGCGCACCTCCCTCAGAACTCAGCTCACCTCTCCACGGAACTCTGGCGGGGGCACCGCGCAACGGGTTATATAGCGCCACACCCTGGAACGTTCGCGAAACTGCTTGATCGTTCTCTCTCCGCCCTCTCAAGCCAAACCCACTCATTCTTGGTTGGTTGATCGGGGCTGGCTGACTCCTCCTCTTGATGACGATGGGCGGGCCACGCCCTTCTTCTCCGAGTTAGAGCACATGGGCAATGGCGGCGAATGCAGTTGGTAATGGAGGTAATGCAGTTGGTAATGGAAGCAATGCAGTTGGTAATAGAGGTTCTGGGGCCATCGAAAGGGGATCTATCTTATTTGATTTTGGTGCAACGTAAGATCGACTATTGGACACACAGCCTTATCTGAAACACAGACTAATGAAATAACTATGGAGAGGTTCTATGATTGGCTACGTGCTTGTACATGGACTAGCTAAGGTGCTCATTTCAATTAACAGCCAATTAAGGGGAAATGTACACAGGAAATTTACTACTAAATTTACAAAGTGAAGGTTCTAAAAACCGTAACAATATATGTATATATATATACATATATATTCCGGTCCGCTTCCGGTCCGGTCTGGAGAGGACGCTGGCGTTACTTGTTCGCCGCTTCTCCGACTGGGTCATTGTACATAGTCTGCTTTTCTGGTGGTCGTGGTGGCTTTTTGGCCATTGGGTCTGCCCTCTGCTCGGTCCCGGCTCTGCTCGTGGCTTAGCCTGCCCGGCTCTTCCACTGTTTCCTCAGGCCCACTCCCGTTGTTTGCGGCTGTGGCTGTTTGCCGCTGCGGTCTTGGTTTGCGGCTGCGGCTGTTTGCCGCTGCGGCCTTTGTTGTCTTGGCTTGCGGCTGAGGTCATTTGCCGCTGCGGCCTTTGCTGTCTTGATTAGCGGCTGCGGTCGTTTGCCGCTGCGGCCTTTTCTGTCTTGATTAGCGGCTGCGGTCGTTTGCCGCTGCGGCAAGGCCTACTCGTCCTCCTCAACCTTGGCCTCTTACTCGTCCCTTCGCTCCTGCCTGGCATGGCTCGAAGGTACTCCGCCGCAAGGCTTCTTCTGCTCAATACTCACTCCACCCCATCATGCATCTCTGCAATCAAATACCACGGACTCCTGCGACGACCTAGATACATTCATAGAGGCTCCGGTCGTAAGTTTGTTTACTTACAAACAGGTCACTTCATTCCCGTACTCTGGTCGGCTCAGCGCACTCCCACTCATCGTCCCAGCGCACCTGGTCACAGCAACGCACACGATCGCACCTCCTGTCTGCAAACCCTGGCTAAATCACCTGAGTTCATCCCCACCGTACAAAGCAACATCAAGCTCACCCTGTTCAATACCCGGTCCCTCAACAACAAAAGCCTCATCCTGAACGACTACATTCTGGAAAATAAACTGGACTTTCTCTGTCTCACTGAAACCTGGCAACAACCACTGGACTACTTCTCACTCAACCTCACCACACCCAATGGATATTCTTACATCAATAAACCACACTCGGAGGGCCGAGGTGGTGGAATTGCCGTAATTCACCGACAGGACATCAACACCAGCCTCATCTCCATCTCATCTGCTCCATCATTTGAACACCTGGCTTTTAAACTCTCTGGTCACACGCAGTCAGTCATGGCTGTCGTCTACCGCCCTCCCAAACCACACCCATCATTCCTGTCTGACTTCTCCTACTTTCTGACCCAGCTCTGTTCCCTCTCCCCCTCAATCCTCCTCCTCGGTGATTTCAATATCCACATGGACTCCACTGACTCCACAATAACCACTGACTTCACTGATTTACTCACCTGCTTTAACCTCACTCAACATGTCAACTTTCCTACCCATAACCGTGGGCACATTCTGGACCTTGTCTGCTCTACTGGATTAATTTTGCACCATCTCTCTGGCTCCGACCTCACCCTCTCTGACCACTTAGCCATCACTATGACCATCAACATCCCCACCCCAGCACCAAGGCATTATCGCACTATCAACTTCCGTAAGCTAAACGCTCTTTCACCTACCTCATTTTCATCCACCCTCTCTGAAAAAATGTCCACTTCTCCCTTCGTTGACCTCCACACCCCTTCTGACCTCACTGACTACTACAACCACACTCTCTCCTCCTGCCTTGACCAGCTTGTGCCTATAAAAACCAAAACAGTTTCTTTCACCCATTCTGCTCCCTGGTTTACCCCTGAACTCTGCCTGATGAAAACTCGTGCTCGCCAACTTGAAAGACTCCGCTATAAAACAGGTCTCACAATTCACTCCCAAGCCTACAAGGACCACCTACAACACTACAAAGATGCCCTCTCTCGCGCCCGCTCCGCCTACTACTCTCAAATTATCCACTCTGGCTCTGGAAACCCAAAAGCACTCTTCTCTACAATAAACAAACTCCTCAGCCCCCTGGACACCACCACCCAGTCATTCACAGTAGACAACTGCATCTCCTTCCTTTCATTCTTCCAAAGCAAAATTGACAACATCTACAGCAGCTTAACCACCACCGCACCTGCTCCCCCTCAAACCACCTGCCCCCCCTTATCCTGCCAACCCCTGTCTCAGTTCTTGCCAGTCTCCCCTACTGACCTCTCTGAACTCCTCATAGGAATGAAAACTGCCACCTGCACTCTTGACCCCATCCCCTCCAGCTTTGTCAAGGCCTCCCCTCCTGCTCTCTCTCCACTTATCACTGCAACAATAAACTCCTCCCTGTCTACAGGCATCGTCCCACCATCCGTCAAAATTGCTGCTGTTACCCCTATTCTGAAAAAACCTGGACTCACCCCTTACACCCTAAACAACTTCAGACCCATCTCCAACCTACCCTTTCTGTCAAAAGTTTTGGAACATGCTGTAGCCACTCAACTCAAACATCACCTCTCTGCCAATAACCTTTATGAAACATTCCAATCCGGATTCCGCTCCAACCACAGTACTGAAACTGCTCTCCTCAAAATCACCAACGACCTTCTCCTCTCCTCTGACGCTGGCAACCTCAACATTCTCATCATCCTCGACCTCAGCACCGCCTTTGACACCATCAATCACACCATCCGCCTCACCCGACTTGAAACCACCTTTAACATTACCGGCACTGCCCTCTCTTGGATCAAATCATACCTCTCCGACAGATGCCAGTTCATCTCCATCAATAACTGCAAATCCCCCACTGCTCCCCTCCCCCAAGGTGTCCCCCAAGGTTCAGTTATTGGCCCCCGCCTCTTCATCCTGTACCTGTCCCCCCTTGGTCACTTAATCCGCCGTCATGGTCTCCAATTCCACTGCTTCGCCGATGACATCCAGCTTTTCATCTCCACCTTTCATCTCCATCTCCATTTCATCTGCATCTCCATCTCCACCATACAACTATGATAAATCTGAAATAATCATCATTGGCCCAAAAACGCTCACCAAATCCACCCATAACTTTGCCCTCAACATCAACGGTTTCCCAGTATCCACCTCCCCTCACATCCGGAATCTTGGCATCATCTTTGACCAAACCCTCTCCTTCGACAAATACACTAAACAGATCACAAAGACGGCCTTCTTTCACCTGAAAAACATCGCCCGTCTCCGTCCATCCCTCTCCTCCACGGCTGCAGAAACCCTCATCCACGCCTTCATCACCTCCCGTCTGGACTACTGCAACAGCCTCCTCTTTGGTTCACCCTCAATAATCACCAATAAACACCCATACATTCAGAACTCCGCTGCCCGTCTACTCACCCACTCCCGGACCCGTGACCACATCACCCCCGTCCTTTACAAGCTTCACTGGCTCCCCATCCCCCAGAGAATCCAGTACAAAATCCTCCTCTTGACCTACAAAGCCCTCCATAACCTGGCCCCATCCTACCTGACTGACCTCCTCTCCAGACACACTCCCACCCGCAACCTCCGCTCTGCTGGTACCAACCTCCTGCCCCCCCCCCCCCCCCATGCGGACCAAATTCAGATCCTGGGGGGACAGGGCCTTCTCCATCGCTGCTCCCACCCTCTGGAACTCACTACCTCACACCATCAGAGACTCCTCCTCACTCACCACATTCAAAACATCACTCAAGACCCACCTGTTCAACGCTGCATTCAACATTTAAACCACAGCATTTAACTCCTGACTATCGCTTCTCCTTCTCCTTCCTTTTGCTTTGATTATTTACCTTTTGATTTTTGTCTTTTTGCACTTGTTTTTTGTACTCTGTCAAAGCGCCTTTGGGCTTCTTGAAAAGCGCTATATAAAATAAATGTATTATTATTATATATACATACATACATACATACATACATACATACATACATACATACATACATATTGCTGCGGTTTTGAAATTTGCACATTGAGGTCATTAAAGGTTAAAGGGTTGCCCCCCATTGTTAGTCACACAAGCAACATAAAGGCCCATTTGTAGTATAGTTATGTTTTAGTATGTGTAAGAATAGGCCATTTCCCCTCTTAGTGCCTGCGTTGTGTAAAGACATGAGAATAGGTCCTACATTCATTTTGCGTCCACCCTCCAATTCTACCTCTATGGGCGTAAAACCGGATGGGCGCATTTCTCCCTCT
>NC_136266.1:160415281-160505281 GCF_964187855.1 Myxine glutinosa
AACTTCCTTATTTTTTGCGTCACAACCCTTCCGTGGTTTCATTGAAATCCGTTAATCTGTTCTCAAGTTATAGCATGACAAACAAACGAACAGACAGACAGACAGACAGTCACGGCTCCTTTTCAATGTAGGTATTGTTCTCTTGGTACCTTTTCATAAAACACGATGTCACACTTTTACCTTTGCCACCGAAGGTGGATGGAGGTTATGTTTTCACCCCTGTCTGTTTGTTTGTCTGTCTGTTTGTTTGTTTGTGAACAAGATAGCTCAAGAAGTTGTGGACGGATTTGGACGAAATTTTGCAGAGCGGTGGTGTGTGACAAGGACGAAATGATTTGATTTTGGTGAAGATCCTGATCCAGCTACTAGAATCTTTAAAGTGATTCTTCACCATTGAGAGATAGGGCCAAAAACGATACATAGCACGATATCTCAAAAAGTTGTGGGCGGATTTGGACGAAACTTGTTGGACCGGTTGGGTGTCTGACAAGGACAAGCAGATACGATTTTGGTGAAGATCTGAATATGGATTCGGATATGAGAATTATTTTTTTTTTAAAGTGATTCTTCACCATTGGGAGATGGGGCCAAAATTATACATAGCACGATATTTCAAAAAGTTGGGGATTGATTTGGACGAAACTTGGTGGACAGATTGGGTGTGTGACAAGACAGAATTGATTCAATTTTGGTGAACATCTGAA
The DNA here is from genome assembly GCF_964187855.1 of Myxine glutinosa. NCBI lineage: Eukaryota > Metazoa > Chordata > Myxini > Myxiniformes > Myxinidae > Myxine > Myxine glutinosa. Next base: position 160,415,986 of record NC_136266.1, read on the forward strand.
TATGGATTTGGATACGAGAGTTATTTAATTTTGTAAGTGATTCTTCCCCATTGAGAGATCGGGCGAAAATCAACATATATAACATCGTTAAAAAAAGTTGTGAACGAGTTATGACTAAACTTGGTGGATGAGCTGGTTCGGTGACAAGAACAAGCTGATTTGATTTTGGTTCAGGTCCGAATCCAGATCTGGCCTATCAGTGGGATAGAAACCATAAACTTTTCAGCTTGGCGGAGGTATGCGCTCTACCGAGTGCTGTTTGTTTTGGACTGTGGAGCATCAATGTTTGCATCAGACAAGCACAGGATGAACATTTGCTTAAGTTCAGACATTTTCATCATATCGATGCCATTGCAGATGTTTGAATTTGCTTTCCGTGCTATAATTTTAAAAGCATGATCATATTCAGATTTGTGTTGGACTTCATCTTCGTTCTGACGTGCAATTGATCCGAGCTGTTTTGGAATAGTGTAAGATCTGTAACAGGATCGATGATACTTGACTTCTGTCACAACAATGCCCTTTTAGGCAAGGTATGACGTCATACGTTTGTCTTGTCTGATCTTCGCAGCTCTTTGCAATGTATCAGGAGCTTTTACTGTTTGGAGATTATACAGTGGTTCATAGGCCCGAGAAGTATGAAGTTTGCCTTTGGTGTGTTTTTCCAATTGGCAAATCACATGGTTTGTCATTTCAAGTGAGGACACAAAGTTAAATGTCTTCTGGTGTTTAACAGGTTGTAGAGACAAACTGTTGTCCGCTGACCTCTAGCGTTTGTTTTGGATTCTGTCAAGTTCATCGTTGCAGATTAGTATGGCAGATAGGTGCAGGAATTGTGCCTTTTGATGACACAAGCATGGCATTTGGCACACAGTCAGAGTATGTCCTAAGACAGATATTTGGCTATAGGGCTATCGCAGATTTGTCCTTTTTTGAAAAATGGCCACCATTGTTGTCACAGGACAAATCTGCGATGGCCCTATAGCCAAATATCTTCCTGAGGGCATACTCTAACTGTGTGCCAACTCTCGTGCTTGTATCATCAAAGGCACAATTCTCCCAAATATTTCACCTATCTGCCGTACTAAAAATTGGGCGCCATTTTTATTGGACACATCTGTGATGACTCTAATAGTCAGAATATTTAACTGTGTACCAAATACCATGCTTGTATGATTCAAACAACAGTTTATACAAATTAATATACCATATACCATATAAATGGCGGCCATTTTAAAAACATTGTTGTCACAGGACAAATACCGTATATGATAACCCTATAGTTAGGGGTCTTTAATTATGTGCCAAATGTCAAGCTTGTATTGAGCACAACAACAGTTTATACACAGTAATGGACCAAATATATGTAAAATAATGAGCAATGGAGGCCATTTTGAAAAATGGCCGCCATTGTTGCCACAGGACAAATCTGCGATGGCCCTATAGCCAAATAGCTTCCTTAGGGCATACTCTAACTGTGTGCCAACTCTCGTGCTTGTATCATCAAAGTCACAATTCTCCCAAATATTTCACCTATCTGCTGTACTAGATGTATTTCTGATAACAGCATTTGTGATTTGACCCAAAAGGTACATGGGTCAATTGAGACTGCAGTCCATTGAAGATCTCGCCCCTCTGTACATTTGCAGCAGATTGAAATGTTGTCATGTGTTCTGTGAATGAATGTAGGTCTCCTCCGACACCACTGATATGACATAGACAGGTTTTCAGGTGTAAGTCAACAGAAGGGATTGTTCTGTGTTACGATTATAGATGCCAGTGTAAGCAGAGTAGAATTGACCTTCCCTTCTGTTATGGATTCGTCACTTCCGTTGTTGTGGTTTTCATCCACTGTAAACATTTTTGGTTCCATGTACTATTATTGTTATCGTTTAAGTGAAATAGAGATAACTGTTTTCAAAAGGTGAAAACGTTAGTGTTTTAAAAGAAACCGGAAACCGGATCGGGAACCGGACGACGAAGAAGAAGAGGAAAAGGAGGCGGAGCGAGTAAGGTGGAGCAGAAGCCGAGCTGCTTTGAGGTCTTGAGCCAACGCTGGGGAAGGGGGGTCAGGAGTGAACTTTGGGTTTCCTGAGAAAGGGATTCCTGCGACAGAGTTGTTATCGCGGTGACAGATAAACCTGCATGACAGGTTTTGCGGTTGATTCCGAAGAAAATCGTTGGAGTGCCGTTACGCCTCGAGTTCAGGCCCGTTGGCCATTTTGCCTCGTGCCCGATTTTCGCATCGCTCGAGGCTCTTCACCTCGCTTCAACCATTTCACCGCATCTAGACGTTAACCTGGTTTGTGTGTGTCACGTGGATTTTGAGTGTGACTTTGCGGTTCGCCGTTTGTGAGCCGTTGAACGTCCATACCCGAAGGTGTGATTTCCCAGTCGCCTCTTGAGGGTACCTTTGCCCATCTTTGGCAGTGTGACTGTCAACCGAACGGGATTCTGGTCTCGATACGACATCGTTCTGACGATCACTGGAGCGTGGATCGACTTTGGCTTGATGCCGGGATAGAGACATTGGGAATGTTATTTTCGCTCACTTGGAGCACAGTGAGTTACATTGTACGAAACTGATGGTACCATCATAGGAATGATATATTGGTTGTACAATTGATTAATATTGTTATTGTACTGTTATTCTTGTGTGACCTTAATACAATACTTGTTTGTTGGTAACAATTGGTGTGGTTTCACCATTGATCTTTGACACACAGAATAACACATCTTTCTGCCGTGACTCCTCTCGGGGCTCGGAGGTACACCGTGACCGGGGTTTGGGGAGGAGCACGTAACACTTCTCCTTTGCAATTGTTAATGCGATTACCCATACGGAGCGTGTAACTATGATCCCAGCTTGCTTGGTAAGGCCTGGGAATGGTGCTTGTGTACGTATGTGTAGAACCTATAGGTTACCTGTGTTGTTATTTATTTGAATGATAGGAGAGGCCATAACTGGTTCAGTCTATGCAACTATTGAAGATTGAAGCATCAAGAAGAGCATTTCTGGCATGGACTTGGACTCAATTTCTGAAAACACATGTCACAAGTCTGGAGCTGGCATCTTCTTGGAACAGAAAATGGGAAAGAGACTGCTCTTGTTCATATGTCGCTACGATGTGCTCAATGTTGTCCACGAGACAGTCTTCAAACCCACACTTGTAGTATATTTAGGGTCCGACATCCAACTCTTCGATCATTTACAAAATCAGTGGGGCCTCATTGATGAAGTCAAGTTTTGGATGGGATTGGATGACAAGGAAGTGACTTCCAGGACACAGATGACATGAAAGAAGTTCTTACCTTTGATTAGCAACAGCTTGAGCAAATATAGCCAAGAGACGCTGCTTCATCTAGCCATCATCTTCTTGGATGGCATGCCTCCTGGAGGAGTTCACCAGCCAAATGAAAATAGCCAATTTTTTTCAATATGCTCTGGACAACTAAATAATAATCACTTTCAGTCAAATCTTCCTCCTTGAACAAGACTCAAACCAAGCTCAGGGTTAGATGCTTAAGGACAGCGTCTACGGAGGGAGGCCGCAATCCATCGATGATCTCAAAACAGCAAAAACTGACAAAATCCGTTCAATCACGACATTGGAATGTGTCAAAAGACTAAACAATTTTGTCTGTCAAATCCAGGTGTGCCTGCAGCATAGAGGGAGACATCCAGAGCATCTGCTCAAACCTCAATCAAATCATTGACATTAAAGATATCCATCTGAAACTTTCCATGGTGACCATGCATCATGTGAAGCAAATGTGTACCAAAGAACGTCTCATTTGAAGTAAAAAAATAAAAAAAGGCTTATTCAATTGTATAGGTAATCTTTTTTGTGGTCACGAGTTACTTGAGTGAAGAGTTGAATGACATCGCGTTCAGATCCATTCGTCCCTCTCGATGAGAATAGATCCATGCTGCAAGCACGAGAGGATGTCAGAGGAACAGAAGATCCACTGAAGAAGATCAGGCTGCAACCTCCTGATGTTGCTGTGACCAGGAAACCCAGTGCATTCCTCACAAAACAGACTGAAAGAGGCTTCTTCAATATATCGGGTCTCCCCGATACCTTCCTCCTTCCCGATACCCGATACCCGATACCTTCAATGCCTTCCTCCACAAGGACTCAAAAATATGACTTCAGGACAGAAAAAAATATGATCCAGAGCCACCCAGAAAATTAACAAGGAAACAAAGATGGTCAATGACACTGCGGAGAGAGGTGTGGCTCTGATTTAACAATTTAATTGCCACTTAACTCACAACGAGGAACAAGCGCAGGTCTTGCTCCACATTGTCTATCAGTATGAGAAGCTGTCCCCTGTTAGGTTTGGTCTATACTATTCTATTGTTCCAAAAACTGCTTATTCAGAAAATAAAACCTTCACGTTTTGTGATTGACTTTTGAGCCCGGTGAAGCATCAGTAAATAAATCTAGATTTCTTCGACAATTCACAGGTATTGTTTTCTCGTGAAATGTGATGGATTTAGAGGGCGAGAGCATGAGATTTGTGATTTTTCAAAAATAAGGGCCAACCTAATAAAGACATTGGGTATATACTCCCACTCGTCTGCCTACTCTGCACCTGTGATTGATGTGGATCACGCTAATATCCACGTGGGTGCATGGTGGGAAATATTTATCCTGTTGCTGTGCATCCTCCTATCTTAATCGTTGCTATTTATGTGAGAATGCTTAAAATCTGGCATGGATTTGTTACCTCCACCACTGGTCTGGCATGGATATGTTTGTCCGTTTGTTTGTGAACAAGATATCTCAAAAAGTTGTGGATGGATTCAAACGAAATTTGGCAGAGAGTTAGTGTATGTGACAAGGAAGAAATGATTCGATTTTGCTGAAGATCCGGATCCGGCTAGTTGAATTGCTTAAGTGATTCTTCACCGTTGAGAGATAGAGCCAAAAACTATATATAGCAGGATATCTCAAACCAATTATGGAAGGATTTGGACGAAACTTGGTGGACATGTTGTGTGTGTAGCAAGGACTAATCGATTCGATTTTGGTGAAGATCTGAATATGTATTCGGATCCGTTAATTATTTAATTTTTAAGTGTTTCTTCACCATTGAGAGATCGGGCTCAAACTGATACACAGCACGATATCTCAAAAAGTTATGGATGTATTTGGTCGAAACCTGTTGGAGAGGTTGTGTGTGCAGCAAGGACTAATCGATTCGATGTTGGTGAAGATCTGAATATGGATTCGGATACGAGGATTATTTAATTTTTAAGCGTTTCTTCACCATTGAGAGATCTGGCTAAAACTGATACACAGCACGATATCTCAAAAAGTTATGGATGTATTTGGTCGAAACCTGTTGGAGAGGTTGTGTGTGCAGCAAGGACTAATCGATTCGATTTTGGTGAAGATCTGAATATGGATTCGGATACGAGGATTATTTAATTTTCAAGTGATTCTTTACCATTGAGAGATCGGGGGAAAAGCGATATATGTACATATACCATGATATTTAAAAAAGTTATGGACGAGTTATGACTAAACTTATTGGACGAGTTGTTTAGGTGACAAGAACAAGCCGATTCGATTTTCGTTCAGGTCTGAATCCCAAACCGGCCTATCGGGATAGAAACCATAAACTGTTCAGCCTGGCAGAGGTATGCGCGCTACCGAGTGCCGTTCTAGTTTTATTACTGCAACTAACTTGTGATAAATGATCGACGCCATCAACACGAATGTTCACTTCTGAAATTGCACGATGAATGGGAATTTTTTTTTTTTTTTTTGTATACAGAGTCGAGGCTCGTGAAAGAGCTAACATTTATCAAACAAACAAATGAAACAAACAAGCAAACAAAGTATATAAAAAGGGGAGCGGTCGACGAGATGGGGAGAGAAGGGGAGGAAGCACACAAACACAACATTTGAGAGCAGGGACATCGGGAGATGTGTGGGAGGGAGAGGGCCTGGGGGGGGGGGGGGGCAGGATAGGTATAAAACGCAAGGACACCAAGGACTTCCAGGAAAGAAGTCGGCACCTCAAAAAAGTGGAATTGGGGTGAAATTAGCGTAGGTAGAAAAGATCAAGGTTTTGGATGGGGGAAGATAAGAGATGGTGGTGAACAGCTGTTCCACAAACAGGAATGAAAGCCCACAACATCTTGTTTCTCACAGTCTGAGAGTCCTTTCGGTGCTTTTTTGCAAACTCCAAGCGGGTTTTCGTGTGTCTTTCACTGAGGAGAGGCTTCCGTCTGGCCACTCTGCCATAAAGCCCAGATCGGTAGAGTGTTGCAGTGATGGTTGTCCTTCTGGAAGTTTCTCCCATCTCCACACAGGATCTCTGGAGCTCAGGCAGAGTGACCATCGGGTTCTTGGTCACCTCTCTTACCAAGACCCTTCTGCCCCGATTGCTCAGTTTGGCCGGGCGGCCAGCTCTAGGAAGAGTCCTGGTTGTTCCAAACTTCTTCCATTTAAGAATTATGGAGGCCACTGTGCGCTTGGGAAACTTCGATGCAGCAGAGTTTTTTTTGTAGGCTTCCCCAGATCTGTGCCTCGACACAATCCTGTCTCTGAGCTCTGCAGGCAGTTCCTTCGACCTCATGGCTTGGTTTTTGCTCTGATATGCATTGTCAGCTGTGAGACCTTATATAGACAGGTGTGTGCCTTTCCAAATCATGTCCAATCAATTGAATTTACCACAGGTGGACTCCAATGAAGGTGTAGAAACGTCTCAAAGATGATCAAGAGAAATGGGAGGGACCTGAGCTAAATTTCAAGTGTCATAGCAAAGGGTATGAATACTTATGTCAATGTGGTATTTCAGTTTTTTCTTTTTAATAAATTTGCAGAACTTTCTAAAATCCTGTTTTCTCTTTGCCATTATGGGGTATTGAGTGTAGATTGATGAGGGAAAAATGAATTTAAACGATTTCAGCATGAGGCTGCAACATAACAAAATGTGATAAAAGTGAAGGGGTCTGAATACTTTCTGAATGCACTGTATTTATCACCAACACTGTAATGATAAATTCTTTCAAAAATTCTTCATTTACACACTATTCTCTGCCTTTGGTAAACACTAGTCCAGATAAAATTGGAACCAACTCGGAAAGTTGTGAAGGAGTCCCAGCTTTGAAGATTGGCATGCGATGTTATGCGATATTGTGCTTGCATTGTACAGTTCCGGGGTGTAATTTTACAGGGACGTAAAAGTCTGAGCCAGCTCAATCTCAGGAATACGGAACTTCATGCTGCTGCGCACTACAAAATAGAAGTTCCCATACAATAAACTTCCATGCAGGGGAGGCCATTAGTCCCATCAAGCCTGTGCAATGGTTGTTTGTCCGTGCTCTGTCCTTTTGTTTTATTGCTGTAACTAACTTGTGATATGTGATCGGCACAACACTCCAGGAAAACACCCCGTTAAAAACAACAAGTTTGTGCGCTTGGGAAGCATGATCACCAGTGTGGAAACTTGGAAGGTGAAACCGAGAGGAGATTAGCCAATGCAACATCCATCTTCGACTCACTCCAAAGTCGATTGTGGCATCATTTTGGTCTAGCCCTCAACCCCAAGCTTATTGTATACCATCATGTCATCTTGGCAATGCTGATACATGGTAGCGAGACCTGGACTACCCTAAATGAACAGCTACATCAGTTGTACATGTTCCACCAGAGATGCTTACGCCACGTCATGCATATTTGCGGGTGGCAAAAGATCACCAATATGGAAGTGTTGCCCATGCCAACATAGCAACCATAAGCACCATAGTGAGGACGACAAGACTGAGTTGGCTGGGTCACGTGTGCCATATGCTAAACCATCATCTCCCAAAGAGAGTACTTTATTTTGAACTAGCCACAACAACCTGCCCACATGGCAGGCCATGTAAACTTTGGAAGGATGCCATCAAGGAAGACCTAAAGTTCTTCAATATTGAGGGGAACACCCACCTTCCCCAGAAAGTCTTAATTAAGCAGGAGAAACAACCGTCACACGAATATGTAACACCATCTCTATTGAGCTATACCCCGGTGTGTACCCCGGTTTAGAATAGGTACACCGTATCCCTGCGCATCGTAAGAGGCGACCAAGGGTTGGCGTCAGGAAGGGCATCCGGCCATAAAAAAACATTGCCTCAAACAGGGAACCATGATTGTCATGGGGCCCGCAAGGCTAACCCCCGCTCTAGCGGGGAAAATGGCCTTAAAACGATCATTCATTCATTCATTCATCTCTATTGAGCTACCAGCATATGGACACAGGATTTGAGTGGTGAATCGAACACCTGTGTTGGTCTGCCGTCTACCGATATAATCCCACCGCCACCCTCCTCCCCCGCTCCACTTCGCCCCTTCCCCCCTAACTCCCCCTCCCTCCTCCTCTGGGTCGGGACATCGACATGGCACAGACAAGAAACAACCAATCGTTTGAAACTGCAAGCACCTTCTCTGCCGATCTACCAGTATATGGACACGTGTGATTTGAATGTTTAATCGAACACCTGTGTTCGCCTGCCGGCGACCAAAATCTCACCTCGCTAGATGTGTTGGTTAACATCGCCGCCACCTTCCCCTATGCATCTGAAAAGCTCAAAAACCCTAGCTAACAATACCCATGACCACCCCACACCAACCCCTCCGCCATGCACACACAATTTCAGATTACCCACCACCATCCCACATGAACATCCGGACAAACATAATCTTTAAATTGATTTCCATTCTGAAGGAGAGGTGATGTAATGTAATGCTCTTCCTGTTCCGTGTGTGTGTGTGTGTGTGTGTGTGTGTGTGTGTGTGTGTGTGTGTGTGTGTGTGTGTGTGTGTGTGTGTGTGTGTGTGTGTGTGTGTGTGTTTGTGTGTTTCATTCTGTGTTTTGTGAAATAATACATATGCTCTTGTGACTCAAGCGGATTTCGTGTGAGATCTCGCGAGAATACACCACAGAGTAGGCCTGTCATAGCCATCTTACACCACCCCACACCACCCTCCACCACGCCACTAAAATCCCCCATCAACCATCACCCCCACAATGCCCACCACCATCCCACACCCTCCCTCCCACCCCCCTCTACAATTTCCCATCAACTGTGTGTCTTACTGTGTGTGTATGTATGTGTGTGTGTGTACCAGTTCACTGGTAATTCCCTGTTTGTCGTAAAAGGCGACAAAAAAGGGTTGGCGGCAGGAAGGGCATCCGGCCGTAAAACATTGCTTCAAAAAGGGGACCAACAAAAACAACAACAACCACGGTGCCCGAAAAAGGCCAACCCCCACTTTGCGGGGAAAAATGGCCTCTAAAGGTGGTTTTTTTGTTTTTGTTTTTTTTGTGTGTCTTACTGTGTCCATGCTGTGTCGTCCTGTATTTCTTCTGGAGTAATATAACTGATCTATCAGTTAATACAAAATCCCTGAAAAGCCATCACTTGAATGGGAAAACAACCTACCAATCTGCTGTGAACATTCGACCAGCGTTTTCATCTGCACTACTAACACGGATTTAAACGATACGGCTCTACAATTCCCGCAAAAGTGTTTCCATCACTAATTTTGTCTTCAACAGTTTCTTCAAAATCCCACTGATCCATTTCAACATGCTGAGAATCTTCAGAGTTGCTAATGATGGAGAAATCAGTATCGGAATCCGAGCTGGAAATACACTGTTTCTCTATGTAAACTGTCGTTTTTATCAAGGTGATATCAGCATGTGACGTCACTGTCAAAAATCAAAAATCGACACTCAGGGCTATTTTGATACTTTCCGATTGGCAAATATTTTTTTTTTTAAACGCCTTTCAAATTAGACCGTGATTAATGATTTTCAATGGTTTTCAGAAGAAAACAAATTGCGTTTGGATTCCCCTTTAACCACGCTCTTGAAAACGTTGTCACTTATACTTTTTGGTCTCACTATCAGCCACGATATTCTTGGGAAAACCACATTTCTAAGTTGGCCTCAAAAGCCAGTCGCTGACTACGCATCATCCATCATGCCAAGTGCTTCCCTGGCACACCTGAACTCATATATACCTACAAGTCCTTCATCCGCAGCTTGATCAAGTACTGCTCTTCCCTGTGGGCTGTGCTCCTGCTCAGTGGCCTTCAGTGTGGGCCTTAATTCACAGCTTGATCAAGTACTGCTCTTCCTTGTGGGCTGGTACACCTTGCTCAGTTTGACCCGGTGGAAAGCAAGGCCTTCCTGGTCATTGGACTCTCCTGTGATCAAGCTGAGTCTATGCGCCGATCACTTTTCCATCACAGACAGGTCGGTGGTCTCTATCTTCTGCCACCTCCTTTCTGGCCTTGCACCCTCTGCTCTTTCAGTGCTTTGTCCCCCCCAGGTTTCTGCAAAGCTCACACGGCCCATCATCAACCCTTTTCTGGTAAAACGACCTAAATCCAAGATCACTTCTTACCTCCATTCATTTGTTCCTATTTTCTCCCACACGTGGAATCAACTCCCACATTCCCTTCAATCCCATTCTTCCCTCCAGATTTTTGAGACAGCTGTTCACCGCCATCTCAGATAATCCCCCATCCAAACCCATTATCTTTTCTACCCTCCTTAACACTTACCTCTTTCCTTAACTTCAAGCCCACCTTTTTCCAACTATCCTATTTTTCTTTCTTGATAGTTTGCTTCTGTATCCCTCTTGTGCCACCCCCTGTGTTCTCTGCTAGTCCTCATTCTCCCTCATATCCCATGTCTACAAAGTCTCTCTCTCCATTTAGTCCCTCAACCCTGCTGTTGTGTATTATCCTCTTTTTTTTTTTTCTTTTTTTTTTGTATACAAGATCGAGGCTCGTGAAAGAGCGAACATTAATCACACAGAAAGACAAACAGACACATAAAACAAATAACATCGGGAGCGGTAGACAAGATGGGGAGAGAGGGGGAAGGACACAAACACAACATTTGAGAGCAGGGACCGAGAGACATGGAGACATCGAGAGATCTGTGGGAGGGAGAGGGCTTTGGGGGGGAGGCATGAGAAGGGAGGGGGGGTGGGAGAGGTATAAACATATGGACACTGCCAGGATTTCCAGGAAAGAAGTTGGAATTTCAAACAAGGTGGATCTGGGGTGAATTAGTGGGGGTAGAAAAGATCAAGGTTATGGATGGGGGAAGATAAGAGATGGTGGTGAACAGCTGTTTTAAAGACCTGGAGGGAGGAGAGGGATTGAAGGGAGTGTGGGAGTTTGTTCCACAGGCGGGAGAAAAGAGGAATGAAAGAGTGAAGGTGAGCAGAGAGCCGAGATTTCGGCAGTTTAACCATCAGAGGGTTGCTGGCAGATCTTGTGCGACCTGTAGGAATATTTGAGGGACAGAGCACAGAGAGAGCTGGGGGAGCAAGGCCGGAGAGGAGTCGGTAGAAGACAGAAAGACCACCTACCTGCCTGCGGTGAGTGAGTGAAAGGCCCTCAGAGATAGCTTCATCGCGGGAGATTCCAATGATTTTGAAAGCTTTGGATTCAACAGCGTGAAGCCGAGCCAGGTGTGAGGCAGGAGCACGAGCCCATAGGGGAGAACAGTATTCCATTGAGCTGCGGATGAAAGCCTTGTATGTGGTGAGGAGCTCAGGTGTGCCGAGGAAGGACTTCGCACGACGGAGGATGCCCAGTCGGCGACTGGCTTTGGAGGCCAGCTTGAAAATGTGGTTTTCCCAAGAAAGATCATGGCAGATAGTGAGACCCAAAAGCTTGAGCGACAGAACTTCTTGGAGAGGATTGTTGAGAAAGTAGATGGGAGGGTTGTCCAGTCGATCTTTTTGGAGAGACATAGTAAGAGAGTGAGATTTGTCAGGATTGAAAGACATGTTCCACTTGTTTGACCAGTCTGTGATTTTGTCCAGGTCTTCAGAGAGTGAGGAGGCTGCAGACTGCCGATCTGAGGGAAGAGGAATGGAGCGGCAGAGAGTGGAGTCATCAGCAAAGAGATAGAGAGGATTTTCCAGAGAGTCGGAGAGATCATTGATAAAGACCAGAAAAAGCACAGGGCCCAGCACACTTCCTTGGGGAACTCCAGCCTGAACAGGAAGGGGAGATGAGAGAAATCCATTCAGTGCCACACGTTGACTACGACCAGAGAGGAAGTCCGCAAGCCATGCATGGAGATTTCCATGGATACCATAGGAGGAGAGTTTGGTGAGCAGAGCTGGGTGCCAGACCGTATCAAAGGCCCGTGATATGTCAAGGGAGACAGCTCTGATTTCCTGTTTGGCATTGAGGACCTCCATCCATTGTTGAGACAGCAGAAGCAGCATGTCCAGAGTAGAGTGACCTGGTCTGAAACCAAATTGATGATCAGAGATCAAGCCATTGGAGAAGAGGAAAGATTTCATATCCGAAGCAATGATGGATTCCATGACTTTGCTGATAATTGGGAGCAGGCTGATTGGTCTGTAGTTGCAAGGATCTGTTTTTGCACCTTTTTTGTGTAAAGCGGTAATGTTAGCTGATTTCCAGGATGCTGGCAGATGACCTTGAGCAAAAGATAGGGTGAAAAGAACAGAGAGAGGGTGAGATAGAGCGGCAGAGCAGGATTTTAGGACCCGTGGGCTGATGCCGTCTGGTCCAGTTGCAGAATCAGAGTCGAGGTTTGACAAAAACTCCTCCACCTTGTCAGGAGAGAAGGACACAGAGTCCAGGAGCAGTTGGGTTCGACTGGGAAAGGTGGGAACAGAGAGAGATGGGTTTGGGACTAAGGATTTTGAGGCGAACACAGAGTTGAGGCATTCGGCTTTGTCACGTGCGATGTCAACTGTGTGGCCATTTGAGGTAAGGGAGGGGATGGAGGGGGAACAAACACCAGAAACGGATTTGACCAGACGCCACCAGGATTTGGAGGAAGGAGACAGGTTTGAGAGTTCATTCTTGAGTGAGGAGAGATAGTGCTTCCTGGCACTCCTGAGGGTAGACACACACTTGTTCCGAGCTTGGTGGAAGGAACTGAGATTGCCTTCAGTTGGATTAGCCTTCCAAGAGGCAAAGGCAAGTTGTTTCAGGGCAACTGCCTCACCACAAGATTCAGTGTACCATGGACGGGAGGAAGGGTAAGACAATTGAAGGCGAGATGGGATAAATCTGTGCATGAGAGAGATTAGTTTGCTTTGGAAGAATTCCCAGGAAGAATTGATGTCAGAGGCAGTGGAGATGGGAGACCAATCCAGACGATTGATGGCTGCGTGAAGACCGTCCCAGTCGGCCTGAGTGAAATGCCAGACTCGTCGACGCTGAGGAGGCTCTCTGAGAATGGCCAGAGAGATGTCCACTTTGACAAGCACATGATCAGAAGAACCGATTGGAGCAGAAGAAGAGCAGCAGACATTAGCAGGGAAGTTTGTCATAACCAAGTCTAGAAGAGAAGATACTCCATTGGCTGAGATCCGGGTCGGGAAATTGACAGATTGTGTCAATCCCAGTGAGTCACAGAAGTCCTTTGCTGAGGTGCCATGACTGGTGAGAGAGGAACCCACACCCAACCAGGTGGCATGATGACAGTTGAAGTCACCACATATGAGGAAGAGAGAGTTGGGATGAGTGGATAGAAGTTGGTCCATGTTGTCAGACAGTGAAATGTAGATGGAGTCATCACTGTTTGGGGGACGGTACAGAACACATATGAACAAAAGGTGGGAGCGGAGAGGAAGCCGTAACCAGAGGTACTCCTGCGGGTGAGGAGGAAAGAGGGCAGTGCAAGGAGAGTGAGGAAGAGAGTTTTTGACAAAGATAGCCACCCCACCACCAGGCCGAGGCTCAGGTCTATCATACCGGAGGAGGGAGTAACCAGGAAGAGATATTAAGGAATCAGAGACATCTTGAAGGAGGAAAGTCTCTGTTAAGCAGATCAAGTCTGGATTGTCAGAAGCAACCTGTATGGAGAGATCAGTCAGGTTTGAGCGAAGGCCCCGGATGTTTGAGGTCCATACCGTTAATGAAGAGAGAGGGGGAGCATCGGGTACAGGACAGGGGAGGGGAGGAGTAGGGTAAGATGAAGGATGAGAGGGGGAGGTAGGGAGAGCAGTTGATAGTGTGTCAGATGTTGCAGAAGAGTTCCAAGAAAGGGAAGGATGAGGAGGATGAAAGGTTTGATGGTGAAGGGATGAGGCACAGTGAGGGGTTGTTTGAGGGGGGGCAGAGGAAAGTAGAAGGTTTGGGGGGGTGGAGGTATGAGATAGAAGGGAGACGAAGTGGGGAGGAGGCAGCTTGGAGGAGGAGCGGGGAGGAGGGAGAATTGGAGAGGAATGGTATGGGGGGAGAATTGAATGGGAGGGATTGGGGGGGAGTTTTGAAGGGGAGGAGTGAGGGGGGAGTTTAGGAGGGGAGGGGCAAGGGGGGAGTTTTGGAGGGAAGGGGCAAGGGGGAAGTTTAGAAGTGGAGGGGCAAGGGGGGAGTTTAGGAGTGTAGGGGCAAGGGGGGGGATTTGGAGGGGAGGGGCAAGGGGGGAGTTTAGGAGGGGAAGGGCAAGGGGGGAGATCAGGAGTGGAGGGGCAAGGGGGGGGGATTAGGAGGGGAGTGGCAAAGGGGGAGTTTAGGAGGGGAAGGGCAAGGGGGGAGTTCAGGAGTGGAGGGGCAAGGGGGGACTTTAGGAGTGGAGGGGCAAGGGGGTAGTTTAGGAGTGTAGGTGCAAGGGGGGGGGATTTGGATGGGAGGGGCAAGAGGGGAGTTTAGAAAGTGGATGATTAAAGAAAGACGAACATTGATAACAAATTGGGTTTGTTGTGATTTTCAAGTTAGCAATCCGATTCAGAACGATGGAGGAGGGATGGAATGAATGTGAATTTAGACCATGTAGTGAGGGAGACGTATAAGATATTGAATTTCTTTTTTTTGAAGTGGAATGAGTTGGAGAGGAAATTGAGAAAAGCCTTTTAAATAGGAAGAAAAACAGCGTGTTGTAATATACCACTGAATAAAACACAGAAGGGGAAAGGTTAAACATATTTAAATAATATTTAAACAGAACTGTGAACAATCTTATATGCACAAAAATACCAACGGGGGGAGAGCCGAGAGGGACCACCACGAGTCACGTGAACAGGGCAAACGGTGGATGGCAAGGAGATAATGGGGGCGGGGCGAACAGCACACCTGGATAGAAAATACAGGATGAGACAACAGTACACGTGGAGAAAATAAAATAAATGTTTTTGTTTTTTTTGTTTTTTTTTGGGGGGGGGGGGGGATTTAGAACGTTAGACAGAGTATTATGTTCGGGGTAGAAGGGAAAAAACCAAGAGCCAAGCAAAACACGCTTAAGTTAACAAAACACCGACGGGGGAACAACTACAAGGCCACACACGAGGAGCAGAACACGATTAATTAATTACGAGTTACAGGAAATTCAAACCAAAACTAACTATAATCAAACAATATCGCATGGACGATAAAATAACGAGTTGAAATTTGACAATCTATCTGGGGAAATGGGGGAGAAACACGTGGTCGAAGAACGAACGAACGAATAAGAATGAATAAACGAATGAGCACAGAGAAGGTAATGTCTTTTTTTTTTTTTTTTTTGAGTTGAGATTTACATAAGGAAGTAGGCTTTGGGGTGGAAAGACTGGGAAAACAGAGAACGAAAGTTATTGGATCACAAACGACAGACCGCTGAGAGAAAAACAAAGCCTCAAGGTTGTACAGTGTACACTGTACAAGGCCTCAAGACGACACGAATTAACACGATTTTCAATACAGGTATGAAAGATTTGCACCGAAAATCTTTGTCGGGACAATATACGTACATACACCAAAAAATAAATACAGTTTTAACGAAAATACAAATGGGAACAATTACTTAACTTCGATTTCGATGGAGAGCGTGTGGAGCTGCGAAAAAACGAACCCTCGCCAGCAAGACCGGAAAAGGCATACTCTGTTCTTTCCTTCTGCTGTTCCTTTTGTTCTGTTGCGTGCTGATCCTTCTCTGCTCTAGCTCGTCCATGAGCCTCGACTCTGTATTTAAAAAAAATAATAGTAAAGTATCCTTGCCCGAGGCATTGGATCTTTGACTTGTTGGTTGATCTTGGATGAGTGGTGGTTTAAATGCAGTCATGTGGAGACAAGGATATCAATTGTCTCTGCAAGCAGGACCACATCATTTGCGAAGTACAGGTCTGTGCAGTGATAACAGGATAACCTAGAGGTATGTACACTCATCTCTGAGCTGTCTTGTTTGGGTGTGAATCTTGACTCATCTATAAACTGTCATTCTTGTGTTTTCTCGAAGGGAAAGGAATCAATGTGTGTGCCTTCCTTCGGATGGATGCTAAACTGGGTTTTCTGTTTGTTAGTCTTAGTTTGCGGACGTTAAAGATCCCTCAGTATCATTCACGAAGAGTAGGCGAGCTAACTCTGGCACCCTGAACAAGTTACAAATTCCTGCTCTATCCTACAAGGGGGAACTGTATCAGCAGCACAGTTACACCCCAACAAATTTTGCAACCTGCAGCCATGTGCTATTGTGCTACATAGGAAAGGTCTGTGCAAGTGTAGTTTGGTCCAAGAGTTACCTGCTGTCATCGCTAACTGGCTGGAGAGTGTTGTTCATGACATAGTCCATTGCTGGAAAGTATAACTTTGCAGCAAGAACATCTCCTTGGCAAATGTGATGCATCTGAGAGCCCACTCCACATACAAATGCAGCTTTCCTTAATGTCATAGAGTCCGAGATGAGCTAGATATTGTTGTGTTTCTGAGAAGTGTAAATATTGATCATTAAAGGTTAAAGGTTTGCCCCCATAGTTAGTCCACAAGCAACATGTAGGCCACCTTAGAACATTAGTTATGTCATAGTATGTGTGTAGGATAAGGCCATTTCCATTAGTGATACCTGCGTTGTGTAAAAGAAATAATAAGCTTAGGTCCCGTTCATTTTGCCTCCACCCTTCAAATCGACCTCGTTGGGCAGCATCCATCCCGCGCCCTGATTCGGCTAAGCCACCTCCTTTGCCAGCAGCGTTCGCTCCTGGCAAGGGTTTTCGCTCAAAACCAGCCAAATGACACGAGGTAGGGCTGAGAGAGGGTGGAGCCGGCGTTGAGGTCGGGGAGCGGCAGCGAGACGGTAAGAGCCAACAACCAACCAGGGCTCGGGTGAAAGGGCGTGAGGGGCGTGGTAAGGGCGTGGCTGGCAAGTTCCAGAGGGTTCGCTGGGTGGCGCTATATAAACACGTGCACAAAGCCCTTCCAGAGGACTGACGCAACTGCACTCATTGTAAAAGGACTTGAAGGAATTGTGCTTTACCAGAAGGACTCGCTGGGGAAGGTTGGCCTTGTCACGGACTGTCCAGGATTGACGCAACAGCGTGCATTGGAAGAGGACTGCAGTGGATACGTGCTTTGAAATAGCACAGCACGTCTGTTATTGAACTTACATTGGGGAGCGCCTATTGAGCGGTATTGGGAGCGCATATAGCGCCAGTGCATTTGTTACGTACGCGGGGAGCCGAGAAGTAACCGCCAGCCCGCCTTGCCTTTCGCCCCGTAATTGTCCGCTCCGCGTAAACGACCCGCGGGGAGCTTCTGCTGCCCTGACCATCTGCTTCACGGTACGAGTCGGGGACCGGAGCGACTGCCTGGACGCCATCATCCCTGGACCATCACCCTGACCTTCTACATCCCCGTGTGAGTGTCTGAGAGTGCAACGGGCCTGTGTCCTGGGATAAGTTAAGACTGTATAAGCTTCGCTGTGTGTTCTTCTCCTCATTCCTGTACAAATTATTAATAAACCAATCTGTTCTTCCTGTTTCTTCCTAATTCGACCGTATCAGTCCTTTCCTCCATTGGGTAAGCGTGGCACGATTCGGAACCGCTCAGATCAGGTTAGTTCTTGTTAACAGCTCGGATCACGGCTCGCTATCGCTCGGCGTTTCCACTACAACCGCGATTCGGGTGGGGTTATTTCCTTGCTTCCTGGGAGGCGTTGGTAATTAGGTAATATAAATAATTCGGCCTACCACCCTATTCAACGCCGTCCAGAAGGAACGTCATAGCCCCGGATCACGTCGGCTAGTAAAAGACAAGGGGACTAATCCCCCCTTGGTAAGGGGAAAGGCCGACGGTGAGATCCGCAACAATATTATCTTTGTGTGGACTCTACATGTTGAAACAGGAATTATCTAGATAGTTTCTGTTGTGGGAGTCAACATAAGCTGCAAAAATTTGTATGTTGAACTTTTGGCATTTTTCAGAAATCTGACGGAAGGCAAAGGTCTGCTCCACCGTTGAGTCCTGATGGGGCGTGAAGCCTGTCTGTTGGTGGTGGTGCCTCATGGCAAGAGCCTTCTGGATTCAGTTCAGTATTATCCATGCAAAGGTTTTGGCAACGACTGATAGGAGGGTAATACATCTGTAATTGCTGCAGTCTGTTTCCGAGCCTTTGCGTTTCAAAAAAAAATGGAATGATGCCCTTAAGCCACTGTCTGGGAACCTTTTCGTGCTTCCAGATTTCACAGAAAAGGGGGTGCCAGTTTCCAGTCTGTACCATGCAGAGGTAGGGCTGGCTTGTGTGCTCATGGGTAATCAGCAGGCTACTTAATTCGCTTTTCAACATTGCTGACTAGCAGACACAAGCGCTGCTTGGAACAGTGGCAGGTGTGAGAGCACACCTTGCAGACCAACCGTTTGTCGAGGTATAGACATGATGAAATTTAGCCAGTAACTCAAATATTATCCAACTTCTCAATATCCAGAGTGAAGGTAATGTGCCCATGTCTTAATGTCTTAATACCTTCAATCACTTTGGGTGTCATTTGTGACCTCTTTTTCATGCAGGCATTTGTTGTCTTGATGATGATGTTCAATATACCTCATATAGCAGTTATTAGTCAGTACATTAATCATTTCCACATCTGACAAGCCAATCGGTGATATAAAAGCACATAATAATGGCCATTGCTGAGCAGTTTTGGATACAAATGTAACTAGATGGTATTCATAGTATAATTACCACATGCAGTCAATTTGGTGTGAGCCAACTCTTCTGTTTTTAAGGGGTTTTTTTCTTTGATCTAATATGGCTACCAGACCACATGACCGACATCATACATTTACATTGTCTAATATATTTGTTGCCTGTTGTTGGGCTAGCGGCTAGGGTGCCGGCTTTAGGATCCTAGGATCCTAAGCCGGCACCCTAGCCGCTAGCCCAACACCAGGGATTCTCCCCAGGGACCAGGGATTCCAGGGATCCTTGTTGCCACTAATGACATCATTAACATATCTTATTCCCCATTGGGAGTACTTGACAATGAACCATGTTTTAATTTTTTACATTGAGCGGTTTCGTAGATATAAAGGTGCAACGTTTTTCTAAGATGGCGTCTGTACCACGTGATGTATGATGTCAGAATTATTACTAAATTCTACAGGAGGAGGAGCTCTTATGGTGCAAAATGTTGTCAATCGGACGAACGCCTGCTGAGAAAATGAATTTAAAAAATTCAGACACATACGTACACCACACGTACACACACAAGTGACGCAGGGATAGCTTAACCCTGCTTTTCGCTTTGCAAGCGCAGGGTAATCAAGGAGATGGTAAAAATGGTAAAAAATCAGTCTTCCATCACGCTACTGCAGTGTGGAGGATGATCCCAAACCTGTAGATCTTTACAAACCGAAACATTGGCTCTCTCCACTGCAGGTGGAGTGACTGCAAGTTGTTGGGCCAACCCATAAGCAGTTACCATGAACAAACTGCCAAAAGAAGCTAATTGTGTTGTTGCCACCATGTTGAAGAGAGCCACAGGGTAGACGTTTCAATGTGTATAATGTGCATGATTAGTGATAATTGAAAAATAAAAAATAATTGAAACCTCAACCAAATCATCAAGGAAGGAATTCAATGCTCATGTTGACTCGGGTTGCTGTCTATCGAGCATGAGTTCGCATGTTGTTTCTAACGAAATCTGAACACTGACGTTTGTAATTGCCATTAAGTTTGGAAATACAAGTAGCTATACTTTTGAGCTTTTGATAAAGGCCTAATCCCTTGGTGTAGACCAATTTACGTTTTAATGCAGCCTGTAATAAATAACATTGGCAGGTGTGCAATTACCATGTCAGCTTCGCAGCCTTTCCGTAGAGCAAACTGACCGATTTTTGTCACCTGTATCTTTGTAAAACATAAATATATATATCACCTACATTTTTATTGTCTGTTCACTTCCAGGTATATATGGTTTTTGGCTTTATGAACAATTCATCAGGGACATTCTGAAAGGCCATGCCACCCATGGCTCACTGGTTCATTTTTGTTTCACTTGCAAACTCCAAGCTGCTTTTGGAAGCATTTCATACATGAAGAGACCAGATTCCTTATTATCCCACCCACTGCGCAGCAGGAGGTGTGGTTTCTCTAGTGTGTGTGTGTGTGTGTGTCCGTGTGTGTGTCCGTGTGTGTGTCCGGGCTGTAACTTTTTACCATTTGAGCTATTGTCATTAACTTTTCAAAAAAAATCACCATTATGATAATGCGGAGAGGCCAAATTAATAATTCTGCCAAAAGGACAAAGGTCGACGTTACATAAAGTCATCAATTTTCATCCAATTGACCTGAAATTTCAATTTACTATTTGAATTTTTTCATCAAATTTTCAACAGTTTTATTATGAGAATATGGAGATGGCAAATTAATAATTTGGTCAAAAGGGCAAAGGTCAGCATCCCATAAAATCGTCAATTTTCACCCGATTGACCTGAAATTTAAAGAATTTGCATATCGGGTCACTGAATTGGTTCCACTAATCAAAAGGTAGGAGTCGATTGTTTTTTAGATCAAAAGGTCAAGGTTGCATAAAATAGTCATTTATCATCCAATTGACCTGAAATGTTAAGAATTTGCAAATTAGGTCACAGAATAAATTTACCAATCAAAAGCCAGAAGCTGATTTTTTTTTTTAATAACTCCAATTTAATAATTTAATAATTCCAAATAATTCCAAATTAATAATTCTGTCAAAAGGACAAAGGTCGACGTTACATAAAGTCATCAATTTTCATCCAATTGACCTGAAATTTCAATTTACTATTTGAATTTTTTCATCAAATTTTCAACAGTTTTATTATGAGAATATGGAGATGGCAAATTAATAATTTGGTCAAAAGGGCAAAGGTCAGCATCCCATAAAATCGTCAATTTTCACCCGATTGACCTGAAATTTAAAGAATTTGCATATCGGGTCACTGAATTGGTTCACTAATCAAAAGGTAGGAGTCGATTGTTTTTTAGATCAAAAGGTCAAGGTTGCATAAAATAGTCATTTTTCATCCAATTGACCTGAAATTTTAAGAATTTGCATATTAGGTCACAGAATAAATTTACCAATCAAAAGCTAGAAGCTTTTTTTTTTTTTTTTCCATGTAAAGGTCAAGTCGGCAAAAAATCATCAATTTTCATTTTTGTATTTTTTAAAACTGTTTTCGTTGTTTTGAACATATGGAAGAAGAAGAAGACGTCTGAATACAAATGGATGAGGATGGGTTTTGCATTTTCAGGTGCTTTCTAGTTTGTGGTTGTAATCAATGCATTAACATCTTTGCTCCTGCATTTTTACTGTACTACAAGATTATGTTTTATTTTGCAAGGTTCTGCTTAAGAATGGCTTGACAGTGGAAGCCTCAGAAAGACCACAACTACATTTGATCATAAATGGCATGAAATGCGAAGTTCCGGTCGAACATGGCAGCTGAGGCCTTGTGAAAGTCTGACATCAAAGGTCCAGTAGAAGAGCTCTGGAAACACCTTTGGCAGTGAAGTAAAGGTGAATGAACAGAGCTCAGTGTCACAGAGAAATTGGGTACAGACTTTGTCAGCACTTGCTTCACTGGATGCCAAGCTGAGCCCGTAATGAGCTAAAACTAAATTGATGGCCTTCCGCCTGCGCCTGCAGCGCACTTGGACTCTGGGAGAATTTGCGATTGCGCTTTGGTTAATCAAATGGCAAAGCCTGTCCTATTGATCAGACTGGGACACCGGGAGAGTGCTTTAGATTTATAGGTGCAGTCTCTGCGGCCGACGGAATTGTTATAGCTAGACCCGGAATGGAACAGGGCATTCACTGGGTGCGTTTGAGAGACGTCCACCTCTGTTCATGGTCACAACGCTCTAACCTTCCCATTATAATTGTATTACCTTGAAGTCTGCCCTGGACTCTGACAGGAAACCTTTCATATGGGCCCTTATCACCTCGACCTGTAGCGTAAACCTTTACTTTCAATATACAGGCCTTGCCAGGAACTCGTTGGTATTGAGGATGTGTAGACCAGCATTTTCCCTGAAGGTGACAAAAAGTGTTGTTCTCCTTCAGCAATCCTCCCAGCTGAAACAATCATGTGAACGAGTTGAGGTCAGCAGCATTGCTATGCAGATATGGCATGAAGCATCATCTACTTGTAATTGTTTTCTGATTATCTGGGGCTGTTTCTGTATTGCATACATCAGCTGCTGCATCTCGGAAAGCCGATGCTCCAACTGTGGTCGCACCACGGGGCGCCAATGTTACAGCCAAGTTAGTTTGCCTGCTTCCTGGATTTGCTGTACAGATTGGAGTATGGTGTCCACTGTTGGAGTTGATGGAGAAAAGATGCAATCTTGATCGCTTTGCGAAGGGATCATTGTGTATTAATTGTTGAAGCAAAGTCTAGTATTCTGCGCAACATTTTTGCATTGGCGATGAACCAGGAGTTCAGTTTTGATTCAGGAGTTCAGAACCAGGAGTTCAGTTTTGATTCAGGAGTTCAGAACCAGCAGTTCAGTTTTGATTCAGGAGTTCAGAACCAGGAGTTCAGTTTTGATTCAGGAGTTCAGAACCAGGAGTTCAGTTTTGATTCAGGAGTTCAGAACCAGGAGTTCAGTTTTGATTCAGGAGTTCAGAAGCAGGAGTTCAGTTTTGATTCAGGAGTTCAGAACCAGGAGTTCAGTTTTGATTCAGGAGTTCAGAACCAGGAGTTCAGAACCAGGAGTTCAGTGTTCAGTTTTGAGGACGTCATCCACGTGCCGAACTATTCACATTTTCGAATTAAAGCTTAAGCTTTTCCAAATCTTCTGTTTGCACGATCTATTACTAATCCCGTTTTAATATCACCATTCCTGCCCATCAGAAAAGTATTACTTTAAGGAAGACAGCATTGTCGACTTAAACTGTGCATCGGCAATATTACAGCTGTTAGAGTCAGCTGGGATTTGAAGGCTTAATTTTGACGAATGTGTGGGATCCCAGGAGCAGGTAGCTGGGCCTTGCCTTGTCGATAACATTCCAGCTTTCAGGCATGTAGTTTCGTAACAACAACTTGCAATCAATGGTGATTCTGGGTGACATCTCTACTGATGATTTTGAGATCTCAACTGATAATTTAGAGATCTCAACTGATAATTTTGAGATGTCAACTGATGATTTTGAGATGTCAACTGATGATTTTGAGATGTCAACTGATGATTTTGAGATGTCAACTGATGATTTTGAGATGTCAACTGATGATTTTGAGATGTCAACTGATGATTTTGTGATGTCAACTGATAATTTAGAGATCTCAACTGATAATTTTGAGATGTCAACTGATGATTTTGAGATGTCAACTGATGATTTTGTGATGTCAACTGATAATTTAGAGATCTCAACTGATGATTTTGTGATGTCAACTGATGATTTTGAGATCTCAACTGATAATTTTGAGATGTCAACTGATGATTTTGAGATGTCAACTGATGATTTTGAGATGTCAACTGATGATTTTGAGATCTGAACTGATGATTTTGAGATGTCAACTGATGATTTTGAGATCCCAACCGATGATTTTGAGAACTCTGTGTTTTCGGGGTTTTATGGCATTTTTGTTGTATTTTTTTTTTTTGTATACCTATTTATGTACACATGTATATGACATTTTGAGATCTATATCTGCCTATTTATGTATATGGCATTTTGTATACATATTTATGATGGATGAAAACATGGCAGGATTTTGGACTCCGCCATTCCTTCATTTTATGTTCAACACATGTCTCTTCTATTCCATCCCCTTACTCCAATGTCGTCTAAAAAATATTTTCAGTCTCTCCCCGCTCCTCCCATACTCTTTTGTTCTATCATCCCTCAACCCTCGGTGTCTGTTTTATAAAACAGTTTGACAAAGGTCCACTTTTGACTCAGTCCAATCAAATAGAAGAAGTCGATTTAAGTACTAATTTCAAGACATTGTTAATCTTTATATATAAACGCCATTGTCTCTCTGTGGCTGTCTGTCTGCCTTTGTTCCTTATGCACAACCACATCTTTAAAGGTAAAAACTCCAAACTCGGGGTACAAATATAACTTTGTGGGGGGGAGGGGGTATCATAGGCCATGTGTCTCACGTGGGGGTATGGGGGGATCGGAGCAGGGCATAAATTCTCTATGTAAATGTGTACCGTGTAGCGCTATCTGGTGGTGGCAGAGAGTATTACCATTTCCACTTAACCTGGGCAATGCTGAGGTTAAAGCACTCTTTGCACAGGTAAATTTGTCCTCCCCTTCTCCCTCCCCTCTCCCCCCTCCCTTAAAATGGAGGGGCCTGTTAAAGCCCACCCTACACCCCTCCCATCCCCCCCCCCCCACCCCCCAAAAATGTATA
The DNA here is from genome assembly GCF_964187855.1 of Myxine glutinosa. Lineage (NCBI taxonomy): Eukaryota > Metazoa > Chordata > Myxini > Myxiniformes > Myxinidae > Myxine > Myxine glutinosa. Next base: position 160,440,597 of record NC_136266.1, read on the forward strand.
TGCAGTATACAGTATCCCTCTCCCTCCCTTTCCCCTCTTCTCCCTCCCTTTCCTCCCCATCCCCTTCCCTCCCCCTCTTCCCCCACTTCCCCCTCCACTCTCCATCCCCAACCCCTCCCTCTCCTCCTCCTAGCAGCAAGAGAGTGACAACTAATTGGTTCATCAGCGAATTTACGGGTAGACTCTTCTAGTTATACCTATGAGGTTTGGTGTTGATGAGTGAAGTGGTGAGACAGGAGATAGGAAACCAGACAGTCAGACACCATCCATTTATAAACTGTATATAGATATATAAGTTTTTGTGTGGGGTCAATTAATGTCATATTGGGCCTCCAGATGCCCTAATCACATAGTTGTCTCTTGCTCTAACATCTACTACAAATTTATGCAAGGTATGGCCTTTCAGGGAAAAAATGAAATCGCTCTTTCACAAGCCGAGTCTTTATATACAACAACAACAACAACAACATGCATTTTAAGGCCATTTTCCCTGCTAGAGCGGGGGTTAGCCAAACACCCTGTACTAAAATAAACATTTCTGGATTTGTGTGATTGATGATAATGGCACAATTCCTTTTTGTATTTCTATTTCACATCCTCACCTAGAATTAATACAACGTAACTTATTGTACACAGGAAGATGCCATTGTGTCCATCACATCTGTGTCATATTATATCCAGGTGCCATTATGTATTCCTCAAAGTGACACAAAAGGCAAATTTCAGAAACCGATAATTACTCGATCTTATGATTTTGTCATATTCTTGACTTGAGATCCTTATTAATTTTTTTTTGTAAGTGCACCATTGAGTAGCGTGTGCGACTTCAGGGAATTACCCAGTAATTTGTGGAGATGCAGCCATGCCTTGTCCATGATTGGTTGTCAAATACAACCTCTCGTGTGTTTGTGGGGTGAGTATTGGCGGTGAAACGTGCATAAAGTTGTGGATATGCATTGCTATTATCTGGTTCTGCTTTCTTCTGCTGTTGTTCCCTTTTTTGTTTGCTCTCCTTTTTAATTTTGACCCAAAATACGCAGGTGGCGCTCTGCTGAGACCAAGGCTTGTACGTTGCTCACCTTGTGTCCTCAACGACATATCCATTTCTCTCCTACCCACACTGGAGACCTTTGAAGAAGAGCTCCTGGAACTTCTCAACAAAGATCGTCTCAGCGAGGTGCAACTCACACCACCCCTTCCTAATCTCTTTGCACTTTGTTTTATGCGGGTATCAAGGCTCATCGAAAAATAGAATGGTGGGGGGGGGGGGGCAGGGGATACTCGAGGGGGCGGGTGTGGGACAATAGCTCAATAGATACAAAATTGGGCAAAGGGGGAAGCAGTAAAAGGAGTTTATGGAGGCACCATGGTATTAATAGAAGAGTGCTGGTGAAAAGGTAGAGAGCATCAGTGGGTGCAGTAAACCTCAGATGTAGAAATGGAAGAGATCATGAGGTGGAATTTGGTAGCAAATGACATCTTGGAAAAAAGCGCATGAGACCACAAGCTTGGGAAGAGGATTACACATGCAAAATCGAAGCAGGTACGCATTACATTTAGATTGAAGCAGGGTAGCAAGGTAAGGCTTTCTGGTAGAACATGTGCAATCTGGAAAGCAGGGGTTGGGCAGAGAGTTGAGAGGTCAGAATGAGCAAGACCAGAATGGAACTCATAAATATATTGTCACGTCTGAAGCTCCCGTTAAAACAGGAACCTCAGCACCGAGTTAGACTCGTTAGATGGACCGAACGATCCTTTATTAGTTACCGCACTGTGTTTATTTAATTGATTCTAACTTTACTATTCTTCAAGGAGCTTCCAATGGGCCGAAATAATGGCGGCTCACGGTCATGGAAACAGATATGTGGAACATGTTTTCTTACCTTTTAAAAGGTTTATTTGTAAAGTAAACAGGGAAAAGGGTAACAAGATGCCATAAACAAAAATGGAACAAACAAAGCGAGTCAAATGGACACAGACAGGTAAATGGGAATATTCAAACTTATGTACAATGATTGGAAATAAAACAATTCCTAACCCACTAGGCACCACAGATCACACTTGTGCAACAAAACAATTGTAGGCGAGACTTCCCTTATCTGATGCGCAGCATGGATGCTGGACTCAAAATAGATCACTTTGGGGACCAGGTGAGAGACGATAGCACCAAAGAGCCAAACGAGCACAATGAAGATTGTGTTTGGTGCGGAATGTCAGCAATGACCCACCTCCTCTACCAGGCCTCATTGACCCCTTTGTCTTTTAAGTATGGCCTCCTGGAGGAGCCCTCCGTCCTCTTCATCCACGCTCCACTAACGTAGGGTGAACCCAGCTTGGGTCAATCCAAGAGACAAAGCAACACTTGGTCCACTCCAAAACTCCGTGATCACTTTTGCCTATCCTTCCACACAAGGCTTTAGCGATCTCTTCTCTCTACAAGGCCTCTTCTGCTTCGTCTCCAGGTCTCTCCTGATCCCTCCTTCCACAAGCGTGGTCCCTTTTGTTCTCCTCGTTCTGGATGGGTGCAGCACCTATAAAAACAATTGCAGAATGGCACTTCCGTCCCCAGAGCACATTACACCCCTTGGCTGACACACATTGGCCAAACAGATATGTGTCTGTCTCATGAGAAGTTCTCGCCGACTTGTCCTGCCTACCACAAGGTGTTCACGCCCACATATTAAGATCTAACCTGTCTTTAAATTACATGTGCTGCCTCCTCAGCATCATGTGTAACAAACAACTTAATCTGACAGGTACCTGTTACTTGTCAATCTAACCGCTACTCGAAACACACGGACCATACTATACCTACCACGGACTATGTATGGCTCCCCCCTGGCTGTAACAAACATATGCCAAACCATGCCAATCAGTCACAGAAAATGACTAGAGGGACACAGACCCCTCGTAGGCTGAGGCCTAAGTCTGTGCAGCCACACCGAGCAGCCGGAATGTGTGCTGAAAAGGATAATGACTGCACCTTTTTCAGTGAAGAAGGGGGTACCTGCCTCATAATAGGACAGAGCTCAACCCCATAGATGACAGCTAAAAAGGTGGCACCTGTTCTACAACCAACAACTACTGGGCTCCAGTAGAATCAAAGAACATTAAATGAGCTGGAGTTTAGAGGAAAAGGGAATTGTCCTCCAGTGCAAAATGTAGTCTGCGCATGAAGGGACTATCTCGGGGGGACTATCGGTAAAGGAGAAAAATTAATGAACGAGTTGAAATGAACAAAGCTGGCAGCCAAAGCCAAACATAGTTTCACAATTTGGTTCATGAATAATGATCCTTCACCAAAATAGGACATGGAGATTTTTGTTCTGGGAGAACTTCCTCCCACCTTCTGAAATCCATAAACAGAGATGCCAACCAACGGGTGAAAACATAACCTCCATCCACCTTCGGCGTGGAAGTAATAACTGCAGGTTGGGTAGCAGGGTATCTGATTTTCAGCTACCTCAGGGAGTGACGCCCCTGATCGATGTGAGTCCCGGGCTCAGCTGGCTCCAGCTGACAGTACCTGGTATGGGCCCCTTGTCCAGGGTAACGGATCCCCATTGCCTTGTGGGGGAAGCCGCTTTAGGCTAAGGCTATGTGAAGGACACTCAGATATCAAACCCACCTGTAGGTCAGCCTGAGCAGCGCAACATCGTGGATAAATGTGCTCCTGAAAGTCAGTGGTGGCACCAATTTAGGCATCACTGCACAGAATCTGCCTACAGCAGACATCTGACCACTTTGGTTGTACATAAATGGCAGCCGTCATCATACCGATGACCTGGCCAGTCTACTGTGTCTATGTGCATCGGACTTCACGTTGCATTTACTGCACCTGCAGCTAACGATTCTCATAGGAATAGAGAGTGGGAGAGGGATAGCACACACCTTTATCACTTTAATCACCTCTCTGTGCATGTTTTTCCCTTCATTGGCACCAGCTCACCTGCTCGCCACCCATTTGTACCTATACAGCCATCGCACAACGCACTATGCCTAGTGAGCTCGCCAACGAAGGGAAGAGACTCGTCGAAAGCGACGATTCACACCATCATCAATAACAGGCAGATACAATCCAATCGGTGAGTGGACACAATCCAATGACACAAGTGGACGCAAGTGGCAGACACAATTAATCTGATTGATAGCTATGGAGGTGTATGGATCCATTCTTCCTTTCAGAATTCAGAATCTCATAGTCCTTCAAACGAAAGGAGGGAAACACTCAGCAAGCCCAGTCAGCCTGCCTAGTGGAAACGAGCCGAAATTAGAAAATCCAGGGTGAAATAATAATCATCGATTCATCTAAAGACGGAATGCCTTTTGGTTATTTTTGGGGCGGGGGTAGAGGTTTCTACTGCAGATATATAAACTGTCATCGATGCAAATGTTAAAATGTCTTTCCATTTGTGGCTTCTACGTAAATACTGTAAGGCACCCTTGCACAACTTGTACCAAACAGTGAATCAAGTTTGAAACACTCATGTAACGTTCCGAGGATGAAAAATGAGCTGTTTCACTAATTTCACAGGTGATGAATTGTGAGTTTGCCGCTTTAATCTTGCAGTAACACATAAAATGATGAGGAGGTATCATAAATAATGCCCAACTAGTCTAGTAGGAAGACTAGGTCCCCCTGCACCCCCCGGAGATATACTTCTAATCAGTGTTTCTAGATTGGAAAAAATGTGTAGAAAATGACTAGCTATGGCCCCAAGCTGAAAAAATGTCCCACATACCATTTTTATGCAAATTACTGCTGCCATTATCAAAAAAACGATTTTTGACATATCTCAGCCAATATTGCAGATAATTGAAAAATGAAGGTGTCTAGACCCATGTTTTGAAGGGCATAGATCATGATAGAACTATTCATAACATGATTACATGTGTCTATGGTATACTAGTATGCATATTAATGCTGTAATTACAAAATAATCAGTTTTACAAATGATAAGGATACGTTAATACTGCAGATAACTTAACATGGTACATAAGGGGTCTAAACCCAGGTATTTTCAAGGTTAAATGTCAACAAGATGCTCCTGAGTCTTGCATAGGGGCGGGACATTGGCAGTAACATTGGTACCACTCAACTTTTCTTCCCACCATTGACTTTGTATTGCGAGAGATTTTCACTTGCTTATTTAAAGGTTTCTCACCCAGCCCACGTAAAATCTACCAACTCCTGCTGTTAACTCCCAAACATATTTTTTTATGTTATCCAATCACAGTGCAGAAATGACAGACTAGAGATCCAAATTAGTGCTGCTATAGCTGCCATTTTACATTTCCATCCATGTAACATGCGCGCTCGCGCGCTCGTATCAATTGGTAATGTCGCGCGCTCGTATCAATTGGTAACGTTGATGTTATTGAATACCTCAGTTGAAAGTTCAGTCTTCCATTCCATCTGTGTGTTGTTCTTGGTATTCATCCTCCAATCTAGCCAGGTAAGATGCTAACTATAATGTTACTCACACTCTTGACTTCAGTTTCTGCATGAAATCATAAACAGGCAGAATAACAGCTGAGCCAGCTAGCACCATGTTAGCTAACGTTAAAGCTAGCCTCATCTATGTACAGTATGTTCCTAATGTCGGTGTAACTTAAACTTTTGTTAATGCCAAACATGAGACATATCTGTTGACTTCTGTATATGAATTGAACCAGAAAGAGGCACGACAGCTGAGCTAGCTACAGTAACTTAGCACAATGTTTCATTGGCCTAGATAGCTAACGTTAGTGTGGAAGAATTTAGATGTTTTAGCTATTAGCACTTTTGATGCCACTAAACATGGTTTAGTCAGCTAAAAAGTACCCTACTGTAGAACATGACTCAGAACCTCTGTTACCTCACTGAAAACTCAGAGCCTCCTTTCACAGGCACTTTTAACATCATTCGTGATTTCTTATTTGTCATTTAACAGTGATGGTAGACATCGACAGCAAGCATGCCCAAAAGAAAACGGAGTGTAGAACCTGCAGCCCAAAGCTCTCCTCCTACATGCATCCTTCATGTACCATCCATATCTGATCATGGGGATTTCACGCCCCTCCGTAAAATTAAAGGATCTGCTTCAGAAAAACTGCAACTGCTTCAAAAGATCCGGGATAGACGTCTCAACCAACCGCATGACTCCCCATGTCGTATGCAATCAGTATGTGATCAGATCCCGGCAACTCTTCCTGATGACCTAGAAAGAGTAGGATATCACAGCAAGTGTTATAAGCACTTTGTCCGCCACTTTCATCGTCTGGGAGATGATACAGAACCAGGGCCATCAACCTCATCATGGCATCACTCTCCTCGTAAACCAGGAGGTTCTGCTGAACCCATCTTCCCGCCAGAGTGTATATTTTGTGAGAAAGTTGAGACCAAAGATGCTCATCGCAATACTGAGAGGCCTACAACCTTCCCATCCTTTAAAAACAAAGAAAATGCATGGGAGCAAATCGAAACACGGGCTGAGAAAATGGGTCTCTATCGACTCCATCGAAAGGTGAAAAACAAAGACCTCTTTGCATGTGAGGCCAAACACCATCCGTCATGTTTTAAAGCTTTCCGCACAGCATTCTACAACTATGAGCGTGCGATTCACAGAGCCGAAGCACCAAAGGAGCAGGCTTGCATGTCAGCCGCCCATGAAAAGGCATTCAACTCAGTACTGGAACACATTCAAACCCAGGTCATCCAGCAGAATAAAGTTCTACAGCTTTCTTCCTTGCGCTTGCTCTATGTCGAGGAACTGAAACTGAATGGATATGAGAACTCAAATTATCGGTCAGAGAAACTACTGAAACGCCTACAGAATGACCCAATCAAGGAGCATATCCACTTCACGAAGGTTGATCATGACAAATGTGATGTCATTTCTTTCTGGCTTGTGCACAGCTCAAACATAACAGTTTCCAATGCTCTCGCACGAGCATTCACACTCGGAAGCACAAACAAGAACCAAAATGTTGCCCTCCAACTTCGCCAGGGTATTCTACAGGCTTTCAGAGAGTGTAAAGACCAACCATGGCCACCAACAGCTGAAGACATGGAGCTCAATCCTGAAGACATCCTACCTCCAGACCTTGTCCGCTTTCTCAGCGTGCTAATGACTGGCAAGGAGGGCATCGAGACAGAAAAGGTGAAGCGTCTGGTCTTCTCCATTGGACAAGATCTGTGCCGTGCAGTGTCAGATGGAAAATGGAAGTTACCAAAGCACATTCTCCTCTGTGTGACTGTAAGGCACCTGTTCCGAAGCAAACAGCTCACCACAATACTACACAGGCTTGGACACTCTGAGAGCTACGATTTCGCCTTGGAGTTGGAAACTGCTCTCGCCAAGGTCCTGGATGAAGTCTCAACTTATCGTACACCACAAATTGTGACAGGAGAGGGCAACCTTGTATTCCACTGTGAGTGGGACAACTTGAATAAAACCACTACCAGTGTGCACGGCAGCAACATTGTAAACAGTGCTGGAGGAATCATGGTGCAGGAGGTCAAGCCCGGGTTCGAGAGCAGCAAGGACCGAATGCTACCTACCATCAATAGGTCACAACAGCGTAGCCTGAAGGTCGACACACCAAAAACTCTCCCACCCTTGCACTTTACTCGCGTTGGCCCGAAGTTCCCTGAAGGCTCATCATTCACACCGCCAGCAGAGAATGACACAGTCTATGCCACTACGATGCAAGAGTACTACATCTGGCTCTTCATCAGATACATCGGAAGCTGTGGCCTGCAGCCTGTGCCTGGGCTAGGGGGTTTCACCTCTGCAACTGGTTCTCCCCCACCCAGCAAATCAACAGTCGACTACTGCACGCCTATCCACCAACCGATCACAGACAACGCAGTTGTTCGTGAGCTACTGAAGCGTTCCGAGGCAGCAACTGCTGAGGTGGGTCAGAGATGGGTCCTGAATACATTTGATCTGGGTGTCTGCATGAAAGCCCTTCCCATCATCTGGCGCTGGCCAAATGAATTTGCTAGTCATGTAGTAACGATTGGACCCTTCCACACATCCATGAACTACATCGGGATGCTCACTGGACACAAGATGCGTGGTTCTGGATATGCAGAGATTCTCTTTGAGGCACAACTAGTAACAAGTGGATCTCTCAAAGGTGTTCTCAGTGGAAAGGCCTACGCAAAGTCCCTCTTTTGCCTCAAAACAGTGTGTGAGTAATTTGCATAAAAATGGTATGTGGGACATTTTTTCAGCTTGGGGCCATAGCTAGTCATTTTCTACACATTTTTTCCAATCTAGAAACACTGATTAGAAGTATATCTCCGGGGGGTGCAGGGGGACCTAGTCTTCCTACTAGACTAAACCACACACATATGGCCATGCCAAAGAAAACATCAAGTGCAAAGGTCATGGTGATCAGCATATTTGAGGATATTCGAGACGTCATACACACGGATTTGATGCCCAGTGTTATAGATAAGACCACATGGCCAAAAGCAATTGACATCACTCATCTTACTCTAATTCACCAAATGTCTGTCTGTCTATCTGTTCCCAGGTACTGCAAAAACGGCTGAACCAATCGCAACGAAATTTTGGTTGGGTAATCCTGAGACCCCCTGGTCCCATTGCTATATCGTTTTTCCAGTTTTTCCCCAGTTTTTCAATTTTTCCCCAATTTTCCAGTTTTCCAATTTTTCCAAACACGATGGAATAACATTTACCGATATGAACAGTGATCTGGCTTTTATTGAAATTCTACAAATACTGTTTAGATTTTGATGATTTGTGTGTGATATGATTTAACGGATGTTTATATGAATCGTTTAAAATAAAATAAAAACCTTCAATTTCTGATATTTTGCCTTTTCATTTGGGCCTCCCAATTGAAGCCCCGCCCATAGGGCAGGTACCGTTGCTAGTTTAGATAAAACACAAGGTGAAGATTTTCATCCACCAGACCTTCGACAGGCCTGATGACATCACAGTCCATCTCAGAATGATGGTGGACCTGCACTCCATTACTCACCCCAATGCCAGAACTGTCACCGTTGGACGACCACTTCTTTCAGTCCTTTCAAAGATGTCCTTGGACCCACCCCCCGAACGATGATGCCCGATAACATTCTTATAATTCCTTAACACTTTGCTTCACGCAAGTAGAAAGTAATTATAAATGTGTGGAAAAATGATTGCCCGTTCTCACAAACTACATGTGCATGTCGAGAAAAGCTTATTGGGAATCAAGAAAAAATATTATCAAGGAAGATAAATACTGTATTACTATACTTTTGAGATGGTTGCACCAGAAGAAGTTTATTTATTTATTTTCGATTTTGCAAGTATATTGATCGGTTGCGTTTGTTATTTGTTCTGTCTGTTTGTTACTTGGCAAAAAAAAATAAAGAAAAATTGAACGGTATGTTGATCACCGTTTTGTGTGTGTGTTTGTTTGTCTGTCCGCTCACTTATACTTGCGTACAGGTCACAATTTGAAACCGATCTTCACGAAACTTCACCAAACGGTAGAGTTTGTCGTCCGACAAAATCCTATATATTTTTGAGGTCAAAAAGTCAAAAGGTCAACATAGGCCAGAGGTCAACCACTTTTTTCAAATTTCTAAAATCCTCAATTTTCATCCGATTGACTTGACATTTGAATAGGATTTACATATCGGCTAACTGAATTCAACCACCATCTCTTTTTGAGATCAGCGTATGCCAAAAGGTCAACATAGGCCAAAGGTCAACCACTTTTTCAAATTTCTAAAATCCTCAATTTTCATCCGATTGACTTGATATTTCAATAGGATTTACATATCGGCTAACTGAATTCAACCACCAACTCTTTTTGAGATCAGCGTCTGCCAAAAGGTCAACATAGGCCAAAGGTCAACCACTTTTTCAAATTTCTAAAATCCTCAATTTTCATCCGATTGACTTAACATTTGAATAGGATTTACATATTGGCTAACTGAATTCAACCACCATCTCTTTTTGAGATCAGCGTATGCCAAAAGGTCAACATAGGCCAAAGGTCAAGCACTTTTTCAAATTTCTAAAATCCTCAATTTTCATCCGATTGACTTGATATTTCAATAGGATTTACATATCGGCTAACTGAATTCAACCACCATCTCTTTTTGAGATCAGCGTATGCCAAAAGGTCAACATAGGCCAAAGGTCAAGCACTTTTTCAAATTTCTAAAATCCTCAATTTTCATCCGATTGACTTGATATTTCAATAGGATTTACATATCGGCTAACTGAATTCAACCACCAACTCTTTTTGAGATCAGCGTATCAACATAGGCCAAAGGTCAACCACTTTTTCGAATTTCTAAAATCCTCAATTTTCATCCGATTGACTTGAAATCTGAATAGGATTTGCATGTCAGCTTACTGAAACCAACCGTCAACTTATTTTTAGGTCAACATAGGCCAAAGGGTCAACATAGGCCAAATTTCTAAAATAGTTGCTTACTGAAACCTTAAAAATAGTTGCTTACTGAAGCCAACCACCAATTGTCAATTTTCATCCAATTAACTTAAAATTTGAAGACTATTTGCATATCTGGTCACTGAATTCAACCCCCAACTATTTTTGAGGTCAACATAGGCCAGATTTCTAAAATCCTCACTTTTCATCCGATTGACTTGAAATTTGAATATGATTTACATATGAGCTAACTTAATTCAAGCACCAACTATTTTTGAGATCAAAATAGGCCAAAACGTCAACATAGGCCTGAGGTCAATCTCTTTTCACAAATTTCTAAAATCTTCAATTTTCATCCGATTGACTTGAAATCTGAATAGGATTTGCATATCAGCTTACTGAAACCAACCACCAACTATTTTTGAGGTCAACATCGGCCAAAAGGTCAACATAGGTCAAATTTCTAAAATTGTCAATGTTCATCCGATTAACTTAAACTTTGAAGACTATTTGCACATCAGGTCACTGAATTCAACCACGAATTATTTTTGAGGTCGAAAGGATGCTCTACCGAGTGCCATTCTACTTTGTTCTGTTTTGCCAAATGTCGCTCTACGAGTGATTTTTCATTTGTTTGTCTGTTTGTTTGTTTGTCACTCACCTACAGGTCACAATTCTAAACCGATCGTCATGAAATTTCACCAAGTTGTAGAGGTCATCACAATTGAGAAGCCTATTGATTTTGATGTCAAAGGTCAATCGGAGGTCAAATTTCTAAAATCGCCATTTTTCATCCGATTAACTTGAAAATTGAACAGTACTTGCACATTGAGTCACTAAATAGGGAAACCAACTATTTTTGAGGTCAAAAGGTCAAAGGTTAACTCAAGGCCAAACTTCCAAAATCATCAATTTTAATCTGAAAAATCATCAATTTTCATCCTATGGACTTGAAAATTTAACAGCATTTGCATAGCGCCTCACTAAATTGATAAACCAACTATTTTTGAGGTCAAAAGCTCAACTCGATGCCAAACTTCCAAAATCATCAATTTTCATCTGAAAAATCGTCACTTCTCATCCTATTGACCCTAGCTTTGATCCAGATTGTCAATTTTAATCTTGATGAAATTGACAATTTGCTGGATTAATGGCAACCTTTTTTGGGTTAAGGGGTGGGATTTTGCAAGTATCGTGCTCTGCATGACTTATTTTTGTTTATTTATTTATTTATTAGAAATGGTTAATTTTTAAGAGTAATCCTACAAAAATACAATGCTTGTCTTTTCTCCCTTTATTTTTTTTGCTGGCACACATCTTCAGATCCACAGCCTACCCGATGGGCATGCCTTGTCCATTCATGAGCGGCGGCTTCACGTGGGTGTACACAACGGTTGGACTTTTGTGCAGCAGCCCCACGTGGTTGTTTTGTCCCTCGACCGTAAGCATGCCTTGAGCACACCTCTGGATTCACCAAGCAAGCTCAGGTAAATGTGGAGCATCAGACTGAGATTAATCTTTTCTAGTAATTTCAGACGAGTCACAAAAAGTTTTACAGTTGTAATTTCACATTCAATATACCATGTGCTGGTCCTTTATCTACTAATGGCCTTGTCACGCATGGAACAGTACACAGTGCCAGTCAGCCATTGGTAAAGCTAACAGGGTTTTATGTGGCATTCATGGAAAGATAACTTGTAAATCAAAATGTTTAGTGTGAACGCTGCACAGGAACAAAGTGAGACCTCACCTAGAATATCGTTTAGTTTTGGTCACCATATTTGAGAAAAGACATACCTTAGCTGTCATGGAAAGGGCCCAGCACCGGGCGACTGCTTTGTTTCCTGGGCCAGCGTTTAGATTAGATTCCGAGCCCAATTTTTCAAGCACTTAAAACACTTCTCTGCGATGGCATTACTATAAAGTTAAGATAGATTAGACCCTTTTCGAGGAGAAATGCTTCGAAATGTTCAAGGAGAATGATTGTGATTATGGGTGATACTGAAGTCTGATAAAAAGAAAGATAGAAAGTAGCTATTAACTGTAAGGTGGTACTTGTGGTATTTTGAATACTATATTTAAAATTGTGCTACAAGACACTGAGAATCAACTTTTTAAAGAGACATATACTTTAACATATTTAATATTCCCATATCTTTCACGGGGTCACTCTACCCCTACCCTGGACATGCTGCTTCTGTTCTCCCAGCAATGGATGAAGGCCCTCAATCTCAGACGTGAGGTCGGGGCCTTCTGTCTATTGTTACGTGCTCCTCCCCGACCCCCTGGTCACGGTGTACCTCCGAGCCCCCGAGAGGAGCCACGGCAGAAAAATGTGTTATTCTGTATGTCAAAGATCAATGGAGAAGCCACCCCAATTGTTACTCACAAACAAATATTGTATTAAGATCACACAAGAATAACAGTACAACAATAATAGTATTCAATAGTACAATCAATATGTCCTATGATGGTACCTTCAGTTTTGTAATATATAACTCACTGTGCTCCAAATGAGTGAAACAAGAACATCCCCAATGTCTCTTATTCCCGGCTTCAAGCCCAAAGTTGATTCGCTCCAGCGATCGCCAGAATGATGTCCAATCGACACCAGAATCCCGTGCGGATGGCAAGTACAGTCACACAGCCCAAAGCTGCACAAAGGCGCCCTCAAAGCGACTGGGAAATCCAAAGGCGCCCTACAGGTGACTGAGAGATCACACCCTCAGGTATGGATGAATTAACCTTCAAAAGGCCACGTCACACACACGCACCAGATCGACGTCTGAGTGCGGTGAAAATGGTCGAAAAGAGACGAAACCGCGAGCGAAGCACAAGTCCTGCGCGAGTCAAAATGGCCAACGACCCGCTCTTGAGACGAATGGCCCGGCGATAATTCTCCTTGGAATCCACCGCCAAAAACCTGACACGCAGGTTGATCGGTCACAGCGATGACAACTCTGTCGCAGGAATCCCTTTCCCGGAAACTCAAAAGTTCGCTCGTGACTCTTGCTCGCCAACGTTCTCTCCAGACCTCGGAGCGGCTCGGCTTTCTTGTCCGACTCACTCGCTCTGCCCTTTTTTCCTCTTCCGCTTCGTCGTCCGGTTCCTGAGCCGGTTTCCTGTTTCTTTTAACATTAACTTTTTTACCTTTTGAAAACAGTTCATGGACAATAAACCTTTTGAAAACAATAATAGTACATGGAATCAGAAATATTTACAGTGGATGCAAACCACCACAACGGAAGTGACGAATCCGTAACACTATACATATCTCGAGCATTCGATAGTCTTGTTCTCCAAACTCTCTCCCTTTGACATCCAAGGCCACCTCCTCTCATGGCTTCCCGACTTCCTCCATTCCCATAGCAAACGTGTGGGTCTCACCAAGATCCTCTCCTTTTATCTTCTCTCCCTGTCAAGGCAGGATTTCTCCATGGCAGTGTCTTAGACCCAGTCTTGAGCAATGTCATAATCTTCTTCAATGATCTTTCTGACTCTCTGGAAAATCCTCTTTATCTATTTGATGCTAACTCCACCCTATGCCATAGCTTCCCTAATCCTTCAGATCGGCAGGCAGATATGTATAGATAGAAGGCCCCGCCTCTTCACTCTCTTGCAGACCTTGATAGAATGAAGAGCTGGTCAAACACTTGGTATACAGTCGTGGCCAAAAATATTGGCACCCTTTCATCTTTTTCAAATAATGCACCATTTCTTCCAGAAAATTGTTGAAATTAAAAAATATTTTGGTATCCACATATGTACTTCTTTTGTTTGCAGTGGATCAAAACAAAAAAAGCTTTAAAAATTACTAAATCTTAGCTTATTCCACACATAAATCCTAAAATGGCCCGGACAATATTATTGGCACCTTTTAGAAGTTGTTGGAAATAATTAGATTTCAAACAGGTGATTCTCCATTACTTTGGAATTGAACTCACCTGTGGTGAGTTGCAGGAGCCTACAATATAAATATATCACTCATTCAACCAGTCTGAATGGAGAAAAGGAGTCATTCTGCTGTTTGGTTTCACTGTGTATACCGCAATGAGCATGGAGAAAAGAAAGAAAACAGGAGAATTGTCTGAGGAGGTCAGACACAAGATTGTAGCCAAACATGGACAATCTCCAGGCTACAAGTCCATCTCCAGAGACCTTGTTGTTCCTGTGTCCACCGTACGTAATGTTATCAGGAAGTTTAAGGCCCATGGCACTGTTGCCAACCTACCTGGGTGTGGTCGCAAGAGAAAACTTGATCGAAGATTGCAGTGTAGGATTGTTCGAATGGTGGAGAAAGCACCTCCAACAACTTCCAAACAGATTCAAGCTGACCTTCAGACACAAGGTACGACAGTTTCAACTCGCACCATCTGTCGCCAACTCAATGAAAGGGGGTTCTATGGTAGGAGACCCAGGAGGACCCCATTGCTGAAAGAGAGACATAAGAAAGCCCGACTGGGGTTTTCCAAAACACACATGAACAAGCCAAAATCCTTCTGGGAGAATATCCTGGGCAAAGATGAGACCAAATTAGAGCTTTTAGGTAAAGCACGTCATCTCTATGTTTACAGAAAACAAAATGAAGAAAAGAACACCTTCCCTACAGTCAAACATGGAGGAGGTTCAGTGATGTTTTGGGGTTGCTGTTCTGCCTCTGGCACTGGGTGCTTTGAATGTGTGCATGGTATCATGAAATCAGGAGATTACCAAGGCATATCGGAGCGCAATGTTCAACCCGGTGTCAGAAAGCTGGGTCTCCGTCGAAGGTCATGGGTCTTGCAGCAGGACAATGACTCCAAACACACTTCAAAAAGCACCCACGAATGGTTCAAGACAAAACGCTGAACTGTTCTGAAGTGGCCAGCAATGAGTCCAGATCTAAATCCCATTGAACACCTGTGGGGAGATCTGAAAACAGCAGTTGGGAGAAGACACCCTTCAAATCTGGGAGAACTGGAGCAGTTTGCACAAGAAGAGTGGACCAAACTGTCAGTAGAGAGGTGTCGGAAGCTCATTCATGGCTATAGGAAGCACTTGACTGCAGTTATTCTGTCCAAAGGCTGTGATACCAAATATGAAGTCTAGGGTGTCAATAATTTTGTCAATGCCATTTATATTTATGTTCTGATGTAAAAGGATATACTAAGTTCTGAATCAAAAACAAAGGTTCTGTCATATTAACAGTGAAATAAAGAATTGTGGAGACCAAATACTTTTGTCAATTTCAACTTATTTTTGGAGACAATTGTGAGTCATTTGAAAAAAGTCTAAGGGTGTCAATATTTTTGGCCACGACTGTATGTCTTTCAATCCTGAGAAATCCCATACTCTCACTATCTCTATCTCCAAAAAGACCATCTGGCAAACCCTCCCATTTTCTTCCTGAACAAGCCTATTGAAGAACTTCAGTCACTCAGTCCTTTGGGCCTCAGTATGAGCCAATTGAGCCATGATCTTTCTTGGGCAAATTGCATATATAAGTTGGCCTCCAAAACCAGCCACCAATTGGGCATCCAGAATGGTGCAAAGTCATTCCTTAGCACACCTAAAATTGTATCTACCTACGAGGCCTTCATCCCCAGCTTGATGGAGTACTGCTATCCCTATTGGGCTGGTGCCCCTGCCTTCCACCTTGCTAAGCTTGACACCATATAAACCAATGCTTTCAAAATCATTGGAATCTCCCGCGATGAAGCTGAATCTCTCGGCCTATGATTTTCACATTGCAGATCTGTGGTCTCTCTAGTTTCCTCTGGCTCCTTTCTGGTCTTGCTCTGTCTCTCTCTCTCTCTCTCTCTCTCTCTCGCTGTCTTTTCCCTGCCCTGTTCTCCCCCCTCCCTTCCCCTCGCACCCCTCACTCTGTTCCTACTGGTTTCTGCAGGGCACACGCAGCCTGCCAGTATCCCTCTTCCGGTGAATCTCCCAAAATCAATGCTCACTGTTCTCCAGGTCATTTGTGTCTCTTTTTCCTGCAAACATTATTAAGTTCATTCAACCTCATTCTTCCCTCCAGGGTTTCAAGACAGCTGTTCACCACAATATTCAGTCATCCCACATCCATACCAATGATCTTTTCTACCCTCATTAACAGTCCCCAAGCCCACCTCTTTCTGGGTTTCCCCCTGACACCTCACCCTCCTGTTCAATTTTCTTCCCCATTTATACTCTTCCCCAATGTTCCCTTCCACTTTTGTGACTGATGAGTTTGTTCCTGTTTCTCGCTTGTTCCCCCCGTGTCCTCATCCCCTTGTTCTTGTTCTTCCTCATGTCTTTTATTCTTCAATGTCTCCCTCTATTTTGTTTCTCTACCCTGCTGTTGTTGTGTTCCCTATCCTGCTCCCCTTTACAACCCCTCTTCATTATTTACCAGCAAACTAAAAACTTCATTGTGGACTTCGGTGCAGCCTCAAGGTTATGTACCTTCAGAAATAGTACAAAATATGGTGTAGGTAGGGCACACACCTTTCTTTTGGGGTTTCTTTGTATGCTACATTGTTTTTGGGCCCTGTTGTTTTATAATTACTCTTTCGCAGCCACTACATCTCCATATTTTCCAATACATGTTGTACCTTCTTGTGGAATACCTACCTTACACTGCTTCTTCTGGAATATCTATTTTAAACTATTTTTAAAAAAGAAAAAATATCTATTTAAAACTATTTTCATTTGTTGATCTGTCAATGGTCATCATTTGAAATCTTGTTTGTTAACCAGCTTTACGACAGATATGCATGTTTACCCACAATATTGAGCTGAGGTTTATTTGGTGAGGAGGTTCTTGATTTATTGACTTTGCAGTGCTATCAATGCCAATTTTATTTTTAATGCAAGAGGTCAAAGCTCATGGAAGAGTTGAACAACAGAGGGTGTTCTGCCGACAAAATGACAATAGGATAGAGGGGAACAAGCGGAGGAGACACATCTCTACTCAGTGTTAGTAGATATGTTGAAGGTATATATAAAATGCAGTGGCCGTAACTGGAGTAGAAGAGCTCATGGGTGGGTGTGCGACAGTGCTGACACGTGTGCAGCTGGAGAGATGGTGCTTGACCTTCCCAACTGCCTGTCTCAGAGGTGGCTTTGGCTTGTAAAATAGTCTCAACACCTGACATAGAATAATCTCCAGTGGACATCTTCATGCAGAGGAGTGGTGCTGTCAAAATTTCCAACGAGGGAAAGTGTCATGGTTGTTGTCACCGACTCATCTTTGGGCCACTCCGAATTCTCAGTTATTTTTCTGGCTCTAAACATGAAGAAGCTGGCTGACAATCTCCACCATATTTCGTTCTGCCCTTCAATATGTCCCTGTATCCAAAATACTGCTTTATGCTGATCCTCATCTTTCAATAAAAAATAATATTCAAGATCGTCTTCTTCTCGCAACTGTACAACTTTGAGGAATTCGACTTGCACTCGGCAATAATTCCATGGCCTGCTTGATTTGAATGTCTCTGCATTTGAGATACACATATCAGGCTAGTAGGGAATCAGCACAAGAAGCACTATTCTAGCTCAAGGTACATCGAGTTTGTATGTGATTTGGTCGAGTGCTCGCTGTGCCACCGAGATTTGAAACGGTCTCAGGAGCGATGACACATTGAGCCGCGTGGCTGAGCGCACCTGCCATTATTTAGACTTTGCGGCCACTGGGCCCGAAATCCCAGGCACAAATGAAGTGGCTGATGGCTTAGACTTTGTGCCCAAAAGCTTCGACTCCCCAGAAATCCACAGGGATGAGAAAGGCTTCTTGGTGGGGAGCAATGTGGTGGGCCTGTAATCCCAGTTCAGATGTTGGTGCACTTTTCACTGATCTCTTGAGCTGTGAGATTCATCTCTTTTTTCCTAAATACCCGCAGCACTTCACTGTTACAGAAATACAGCATCTCACACCATGCAATGGAAGGAATTGTTCTCAGAGTTGCTTCTACTACTCCCATGTTATATATATATATATATATATATATATCCCTTTTAGACATACCTTCCCAGGAAATGTAATGAGCCTTTGTCCTTGTGTAAATGTTTTTTTATAAATACATCAGTCCTTCCAAAGAAATGTGGATGAAGTGTTTAATAATAATAATAATTCATTTATTTTGTTTAGCGCTTTTCATGAAGCCCAAAGGCGCTTTAACGACACTTTGTCTTTGTTTGTAGATACATGTAGATACATGTTGTTTGGTAGATACATGACACATGTGCACTTTGTCTCAGGGCCATAACACATTTGGTCGTCTGCAGTGAAGTGCATATGCCCGAGATGGTGTATGTGCCTGGAATGGCATTCATATTCCTCTTGGAATATGTCATCACAATGCCTCCTTGGCCCGCGATCCACTCTGCAAAGGTGAGCATGGCTCTCACTTCATTCAGAAGTTTGAGGTTTATTGCATATTGGACAAAAATTTCCATGTGTGGATTAATTGATGCTCTGGAACGAAAGTACTTTTTCAATGGATTGTTTTACTTAATTCAGAGTCAGCTGGATATGTTAAGGTTTACTCAAACATTGCATATATCAGGAATATTTATTAGGAACTCGTCTGTAAGAATTCACAGCCACCTCCCTGACATGGGACAAGGTCACTGATGTTGACTTGCTTGAGATGGTATTTACCTTCTGTCCGCTCACTGTATGTACAGTGAAGTTATTGCAAAGTTTCTGCGTCGAAATCCCCTCATTGTTTTAAAATGAAAAAAAATAAACTGGTTGAGGAGACTTCATGGAAGCAGAAAAGGTCAGAGATGTAAGATTTGAGGTCATTCATAGTTCTGTGGAACCTTGCTGCACACTATTAGGAAGGAGACCTTTCAACTCTGTTTCCAGAAACACCAGCAACAATAAAAGGCTTTGATTCCAAAATGGGATAAACACCAATTCCACGTTTTGGGAGTTACTGGAAGCTTAGTTTGATGGTAGTTTGATGAGATGTTTGTTTGTACACAAATTACTTTTCTTCAAAATACTGTGAACGCCAGGTGTTTTCGTACCGGAAAACTGAGTTTGTTTCAAAATGCGGTATCCGACAGTCACGGTGTCCAAGAACACAATGGAAATCTCGCTTTGGAATCACAATTACTTTAGGACCTGAAATGATAGAGGGAAATTTTTGTGACCAGGTTGCTGTACACATTCAATGTATGGTATCTAAGTCACAACACAGTCACAATCTAGAACGGCACTTGGTAAACCACATACCTCCGCCAGGCTGAACAGTTCATGTTTTGTGTCCGACTGATAGGCTGGATCTGGATTCGGACCTGAACCAAAATCTAATCTGCTTGTTCTTGTCACCTAACCAATTCATCCACCAAGTATAGTCATAACTCATCCATAACTTTTTTTAATATCATGTTGTATATACCGCTTTTCACCCTATCTCTCAATGGTTTTTAATCACTTAAAAATTAAATAATAATCGTATCCGAATCCATAATCAGATCTTCACCAAAATCGAATCGATAAGTCCTTGTCAGACACCAACCTCTCCCACACACCCAACCTCTCCACCAAGTTTCGTTCAAATGTATCCACAACTTTTTGAGATATCGTGCTATATATCATTTTTGGCCCGATCTCCCAATGTTGAAGAATCACTTAAAAAATTGTAGTAGCCGGATCCGGATCCGGATCTTCACCAAAACCTAAACATTTCGTCCTTGTCACATACGCTACCTCTCCACCAAATTTCAAAAAAAAAAAATGGAAGGCCATACCAAGTATGGTATGGAGACAAATATTATGTTAACAAATATTTAAATTAAATTAACAAATATTATAACAACAAATATTAACAAATATTATTACCATACCATTATCCCATACCAAGTATGCCATACCATACCATACCAATACCATGTATGGAGACAAAAGGTCTGAAGGTGAATATCGGAAAGACAAAGGTGATGGCAAGTGGTAAAGCATGTGGTGAGGTGGAAAGAACTGGGAAGTGGCCGTGTGCTGTGTGCAGGAAGGGTGTCGGAGTGAACTCCATTCAATGTACAATGTGTGCTGAGTGGGTTCATCAAAAATGTAGTGGTCTGAGAGGGTCCTTAACCAGTGTGGCAGCTACATTCAAATGTAAGGTGTGCACAGAGGGAGCTGCAGATGGAGGAAATGTTGAGTTGGATCTTGGAGACGGCGTGAAGCTGGAAGGTGTGAAAACATTTTGCTACCTCGGAGACATGCTGAATGGAGAAGGTGGATCAGACTCGGCAACGGTTGCTCGAGTGAGATGTGCATGGAAGAAATTTCGGGAACTGAGTGGCATGCTGATGAGGAGGAGAGTGTCGCTGAAGCTGAAGGGAAAGGTGTATGCTGCATGTGTGAGAAGTGTTATGATTTATGGGAGCGAGACATGGGTAATGAACGTAGAGCAGCAACGAAGGCTGGAAAGGGTGGAAATGCGAATGGTTCGATGGATGTGCGGAGTATCGTTGAGAGAGAGGAAGACAAATGATGAATTGCGAAAGATGATGGGAATATTGCCTGTGATTGATGCTGTGAAGAGGAACAGGTTGAGATGGTTTGGTCATGTATTGAGGAAGGATGAAAGTGACTGGTTGAGAAGAGTGATGGAAGTTAATGTAGAAGGAAGTAGAGGACGGGGAAGACCGAGAAAGACTTGGCTAAAGATGGTGGAAGAAGAAATGCGGGCAAGGGGGTTAACAAGGAGAGATGCAGAAAATAGGGCAAAATGGAGAAGATTGTCATGTGGACCGCAAGGCTAACCCCCGCTCTAGCAGGGAACATGGCCTTAAAATGCATGTTGTTGTTGGTATGGCCATTGCGGACTAACCGGTGCAGCTGGTGATCATCCCTCCTTGTGGTTCTGTGGGGACGTCCTGGCCTCGGTATTGGAGTAGGGACACCCCTCTGAGCATTTCGTTTCAGGATCTTTGACACCTGACCTTGAGTGATGCCATATTGCCGAGCAATAGCACGCTGTATCATGCCGGAATTTCGTAAAGCCACCACTCCATGACAAATAGCATTGTTGAGTTGACGGACCATCTCCAGAGGAAGCGGCAATAACTTTTGTAGACGTGCAGCAGTTGTTTTCCACTAATACAGAACGCAACAACCCTTATATACCCGATTGTGAAGCCAATCGTCATATGTACCTGTCTGTGCATTTTGTCACGCCACCTGTGATATAATCCTGTTATTGACTTCTTGCTGCGACAGACAATCAGTGACATGGTTCTTTTAACAAATAAATCACCGAAGCATAAAAGAAACCCACCAGATTGATATACTGAGTTCAGAAAGTAAACCCAAGTCAAGAAAAAAAAAATTCCATATTAAATGCCAAGTCTGTATATACAGTCGTGGCCAAAAATATTGGCATCCTTGCGCTTTTTTCAAATAATGCACCATATCTTCCAGAAAATTGTTGAAATTAAAAAATATTTTGGGATCCACATATGTATTTCTTTGGTTTTCAGTGGAATAAAACAAAAAAAGCTGAAAAAAATAAATTACTAAATCTTATTGTTCCACACAGAAATCCTAAAATGGCCCGGACAATATTATTGGCACCGTTTAGACTTCAGAAGTTGTTAAAAATAATTAGATTTCAAGCAGGTGATTCTCCTTTACTTTGGAATTGAACTCACCTGTGGTGAATTGCAGGTGTCTGCATTATAAAAATCACTCATTCAACCAGTTTGAATGGAGAAAAGGAGTCATTCTGCTGTTTTGTGTCACTGTGTGTACCGCAATGAGTAGGGAGAAAAGAAAGCAAACCAGAAAATTGTCTGAGGGCAAACAGATTCAAGCTGACCTTCAGACACAAGGTACGACAGTTTCAACTCGCACCATCTGTCGCCAACTCAATGAAAGGGGGTTCTCTGGTAAGAGAACCAGGAGGACCCCACTGCTGAGAGAGAGACATAAGAAAGCCCGACTGGCGTTTTCCAAAACACACCTGAACAAGCCAAAATCCTTGTGTGGACATATGAGACCAAATTATAACTTTTTGGTAAAGCACATCATCTCTATGTTGACAGAAAACAAAATGAAGCCTTCAAAGAAAATAACACCTTCCCTACAGTCAAACATGGAGGAGGTTCAATGATGTTTTGGGTTTGCTGTGCTGCCTCTGGCACTGCGTGCTTTGAATGTGTGCATGGCATCATTAAATCAGGAGATTACCAAGGCATTTTTGAGCGCAATGTTCAACCCAGTGTCAGAAAGCTGGGTCTCCGTCAAAGGTCATGGGTCTTAAACAGGACAATGACCCCAAACACACTTCAAAAAGCACCCATGAATGGTTCAAGACAAAACGCTGAACTGTTCTGAAGTGGCCAGCAATGAGTGCAGATCTAAATCCCATTGATCACCTGTGGGGCGATCTGAAAACAGCAGTTGGGAGAAGGCACCCTTCAAATCTGGGAGAACAGGAGCAGTTTGCACAAGACGAGTGGGCCAAACTGCCAGTATTGAGGTGTAGGAAGCTCATTCATGGCTACAGGAAGTGCTTGACTGCAGTTATTTTGTCCAAAGGCTGTGCTACCAAATATTAAGTGGAGGGTGTCAATAATTTTGTCAATGCCATTTCTTTTTATTTTCTGATTTAAAAGGATATATTCAGTTCTGAATCAAAAACAAAGGTTCTGTCATATTAACAGTGAAATAAAGAATTGTGGAGACCAAATACATTTGTCACTTTCAATGTATTGTTATGAATTTTAGGGTAGAGTGATTTATAGATCAGGTAGATCTGTGTTGGTATCATGCTCCGACTGTCCTGAAGAAGAAGAACTATCTCGATGTACATAAGCAGGGACCTGTTTAGCCGGAATGTCAGATTAAGTGTATATTCGTCCCCGTCACAAGGGGGTGGGACTTGTTAACTAGATTAGGGCATAAGGGTAAATTATCCCCTGTAAGTTTTACCCTATGTGATCTATCCTTTGGCTCTTTTGGCACTGCACCATAGACACTAGTATGGTGCAGGCTCTTTTGGCACTGCACCATAGACACTAGTGAGGAAGGCCCATTAATTATTATTATTATTTTTTTGTATACTGAATCGAGGTTTGTGAAAGAGCTAACATTTACTTCACAAACAAATCAACCAGACAAACAAAATATATAAAAAGAGGGAGCGGAAGACAAGATGGGGAGAGAAGGGGAAGCACAGAAACACAACATTTGAGAGCAGGGAGATGTGTGGAAGGGAGAGGGCTTGCGGGGAAGAGGCGTGGGGAGGGGGGAGGGGGGGGAGGGAGAAGTATAAAACACAAGGACACCAAGGACTTCCAGGACAGGAGTTGGTATTTCAAAAAAGTGGAATTGTGGTGAAATTAGTGGGGGTAGAAAAGATCAAGGTTTTGGATGGGGGAAGATAAGAGATGGTGGTGAACAGCTGTTTTAAAGACCTGGAGGGCGGAGTGGGATTGAAGAGAGTGAGGGAGTTTGTTCCAGAGGCGGGAGAAAAGAGGAATGAAGGAGTGAAGGTGAGCAGAGAGTCTTGATTTTGGCAGTTTAACCATAAGAGGGTTGCAGGCAGATCTTGTGCGACCTGTAGGAATTTTTGCGGGACAGAGCCCAGAGAGAGCTGGGGGGCAAGGCCAGAGAGGAGTCGGTAGAAGATGGAAAGACCACCAACCTGCCTGCGGTGAGTGAGTGAGAGGCCCTTGGAGTTAGCTTCATCGCGGGAGATTCCAATGATTCTGAATGCTTTGGTTTCAACAGCGTGAAGACGAGCTAGGTGTGAGGCAGGAGCACCAGCCCAGAGGGGAGAGCAGTATTCCATTGAGCTGTGGATGAAAGCCTTGTATGTGGTGAGGAGCTCAGGTGTGCCAAGGAAGGACTTCGCACGACCGAGGATGCCCAGTCGGCGACTGGCTTTGGAGGCCAGATTTGAAATGTGGTTTTCCCAGGAAAGACCATGGCAGATAGTGAGACCCAAAAGCTTGAGTGACAGAACTTCTTGGAGAGGATTATTCAGAAAGTGGATGGGAGGGTTGTCCAGTCGGTCTTTTCGGAGAGACATCGTAAGAGTGTGAGATTTGTCAGGATTGAAAGACATGTTCCACTTGTTTGCCCAGTCTGTGATTTTGTCCAGGTCTGCAGAGAGTGAGGAGGCTGTAGACTGCCGATCTGAGGGATGAGGAATGGAGCGACAGAGAGTAGAGTCGTCAGCAAAGAGATAGAGAGGAATTTCAAGAGAGTCAGAGAGATCATTGATGAAGACCAGAAAAAGCACAGGGCCCAGAACACTGCCTTGGGGAACTCCAGCCTGAACAGGAAGAGGAGATGGGAAACCCATTCAGGGCCACACACACGTTGACTACGACTAGAGAGGAAGTCCGCCAGCCATGCGTGGAGATTTCCATGGATACTAAAGGAGGAGAGTTTGGTGAGCAGAGCGGGGTGCCAGACCGTATCGAAGGCACGTGAAATGTCAAGGGAGACAGCTCTAATTTCCTGTTTGGCGTTAACGACCTCCATCCATTGTTGAGAAAGCAGAAGCAGCATGTCCAGAGTAGAGTGACCAGGTCTGAAACCAAATTGTTGGTCAGAGATCAAGCCATTGGAGAAGAGGAAAGATTTCATATCTGAAGCAATGATGGATTCCATGACTTTGCTGATAATTTGGAGAAGGCTGATTGGTCTGTAGTTGCTAGGATCTGTTTTTGCACCTTTTTGTGCAAAGCGGTGATGTTGGCTGATTTCCAAGCAGATGGCAGATGACCTTGAGCAAAAGAGAGGGTGAAGAGAACAGAGAGAGGGAGTGAAAGAGCGGAAGAACATGATTTTAGGACCCGTGGGCTGATGCCGTCAGGTCCAGTTGCAGAATCCGAGTCGAGGGTTGACAGAAACTTTTCCACCTTGTTAGGAGGAAAGGACACAGAGTCCAGGAGCAGCTGCGTACGACTGGGTACGGTGGGTACAGAGAGGGATGGGTTTGGGACACAAGATTTAGAGGCAAACACAGAGTTGAGGCATTCAGCTTTTTCACGTGCGGAGTCAGCCGTGTGGCCATTTGAGGTGAGGGAGGGGATGGAGGGGGAACAAACACCAGAAACAGATTTGACCAGACACCACCAGGATTTGGAAGAGGGAGACAGATAAGAGAGGTCGGTCCTGAGAACGGAGAGATATTGTTTCCTGGCTCTCCTGAGGGTGGACACACACTTGTTTCGGGCTTTGTGAAAGGAAATGAGATTTCCTTCCGTTGGATTTGCTTTCCAGGAGACGAAAGCAAGTTGTTTCTGGGCAATAGCCTCACCACAAGATTCCGTGTACCATGGACAGGAGGAAGGGTATGACAACTGAAGACGAGATGGGATAAATCTGTGCATGAGAGAGAGCAATTTACTTTGGAAGAATTCCCAGGATGAGTTGATGTCAGAGGCGGTAGAGATGGGAGACCAGTCCAGATGATTGATGGCTGCTTGAAGACCGTGCCAGTTGGCCTGAGTGAAATGCCAGACTCGTCGACGCTGAGGAGGCTCTCTGAGAATGGTCAGAGAGATGTCCACTTTAACAAGCACATGATCAGAAGAGCCGATTGGAGCAGAAGAAGAGCAGCAGACATTTGCAGGGATGTTAGTCATAACCAAGTCCAGAAGAGAAGATGCTCCGTTGACTGAAATCCGGGTCGGGAAATTGACAGATTGTGTCAGTCCCAGTGAGTCACAGAAGTCCTTTGCTGAAGAGCCATGGCTGGTGAGAGAGGTACCCACACCCAGCCAACTTGCATGGTGACAGTTGAAATCACCACATATGAGGAAGAGAGAGTTGGGATGGGTAGATAGAAGTTGGTCCATATTCTCAGACAGCGAGATGTAGATGGAGTCATCACTGTTTGGTGGACGGTACAAAACAATTACTAAATAATAAAACCCAGCGGAAGCCAGTTTGGGGCACTGCCGATGGGATACCACCAGTTACATCGCACACACAAAGCACACATCGTGCAGGCAGGCTGAGGCCCCGCCCACCTCACGGCGGATTGGTCGAAGGGTTTGATGGGGAGATCACACCATTGGTTGGGAGGGCCAATCGGCACACAGCTGAAGCCCAGAGACAAGAAGGAGCCAGCTGATTGGCCAGGAGGAGATTATAAAAAGGTGAAGAGAAACCGACATTTTCCTCTCCTTCTTCCTTCTCGTTTTGGATAGCTTCTTGTTCTGGATGCCATCGCGAATGGTCATGGACCGACATTTTCTTTACTTCTCCCCTCTGGTTCTGGATCCCTTCGTGCCCGGGCGTTCTTCTCCTCGCTTTGGACTCTCTTCCCTTCTCCTGCTGCCCCTTATGCCTTCCTCCACCATCGACTCTCTCCTCTGGTTCCGGACATCGCGATTGATTGCGCGTGGACGAGGGCGGCTTGCCGCTGGAACACCACAAGGCTGGGGTGAGTGGGACGGCTGGTGAGGCCTAGCAGCGTGCGAACGAGGCGGGTCGAGGCCTACTTCCCACCAACACCGGAGCCACATCTGGTGTGCGCGCTCAGACTGGACGATCGCTGCCAAGGTGCCAATCGAGGTGAGTGCACGACAATCTACACCTTTTTATTTTCATTCCTGTTCTGCCATCCCCTTGTCTGTGTCTGGTTCTGTGCGTAGGAGCACTCATTAGAGGGGTTTAGTAACCAGTGTGTTTTCTTGTATTATGAGCATCCGTGGCAATAAAGCCTTGTTTATTTTCACTGTACATTTTAACCCAGATTCCCGTTTGAGTTTATTTCCTGCACGTTTTGAAGGCTGCTCTTGGAGATCACATCAGGTAAAAGCTGCCAGCTTCTTCTTCCTCTCTCTTCCTCCCCGCATATATAGTGAAATCCGTATTTGAACAACGCCTCGAATAACGCTCGATTGCTATCCGTGATTTCCCAGTCTTCACCGAGGGGAATCACACGACAGTATTTTTAGAAACAATTGTGAGTTTTTTGAAAAAAGTGCAAGGGTGCCAATATATTTTAGTCCACGACTGTACATAATATATATATCACACACACATATATATAATATGTATGTATATATGTATATATATATATTGTTGCGGTCGCGGTTAAAGATGTTATTTTACCGAGCGGTTGGTATTACCGCGACCGAACAGTTATTCCCCGATTAGAACCCGATTCCACCCAAACGTTGGCCGGATCGCACCGCGGCTGCTCAATGAGGGAAAAGACTAAAACGACGAATGCAAAGAGGAAGACGAAGGCAAAGAAAGGTTTGGAAATACTACTAGATTTATTTACTATTTACACACATAAGCAAAAAGAAAGCAGTCACGTTTATTTACAGCACATAAGACGCAGGTGACACAGTGAAAATACTAGCTTACCTACAGTCTTAATTAACCCAGGACAGAACAAACAAAAGACAGACTCATGCGGGGAATGATGACAGGAATCGCAGGAGGTGGATGGCTGGAGGTGAACGCTTGGTGGAGCCAACGCGGAGCTTGGTGGAGCTTTGGTGGAGGTGAACGCTTGGTGGAGGTGAACGCTTGGTGGAGGTGAACGCTTGGTGGAGCCAACGCGGAGCTTGGTGGAGCCTTGGTGGAGCCAACGCAGAGCTTGGTGGAGGTGAACGCTTGGTGGAGCCAACGCGGAGCTTGGTGGAGCCTTGGTGGAGGTGAACGCTTGGTGGAGCCAACGCGGCTGGTGGGGGGGTTGGTGTGACGGGTTCTCTCTCTCCTTCCCTCACAAGCTTCAGGACTCTTTCTCTCTCTTTCTTTGTCCCACCCAGTCCAACAACTTCCTCTCTTGCTTAGTCCAACTCAAGGCCTTTCTGTCTTCTGATCTCCTCCCTCCTCGACTCTCTCCGTGGGCCTCTGCCTCGGGTTATATAAGCCCCACCCTTGACCCTTTGCGAACCTCCCCAAAACGTTCTCTCTCCGCCCTCTAAAGCCAACCCCTCGTTCTGGGTTGGTCGGCAAGGGCTGGTTCACTCCTCCCCTCTATGACGAGGTGGGGACCCGCCTTTCTTCCCCAACCCTGCCTCGTGGTCAATGGCGGATGAAGGGAAAACCGCCCAAAATGCAGTTGGCAATTGACGAAAAGGGGGAATGGAGGTTTTGGGAATGGGAATGAAGGGAATCTATCTCTTTCACTTGGTGCAATGGAGTACTTCTATTAATGGGAGACACAGCCTTACCCTAAAACACAGAATAAGATATAACTATCGAACAGGGGTATTCTATGATTGGCTGACGTGTATGCTTGTGGACTAATTATGGGACGCCCTTTTGACCTTTACACAGCTCCGGAGGCAGGAGGCGCAGAATAACCAATAATAATAATAAAGCACACAATAAAAAAAAACACAATCCTCATATCCGCAACACTGCACCCTCCTCCTCTTAGGCATGTCCCGGGCCTACAACTTTTATTTAGTGTGACACGTATGTGTAGTTCCCTCTACTTTTAACCTGACCCTGAGTGCGACAGTTTTTTTAAAACATAAATAAATGTGTCCCGCTGCTCCATTGCACCCTGCCTAACAGACTTACGCCCACAGTTAACCGAATTGCGGAATGGTCTTCAAACTACACACTGACGGTGGGGAGCATTATTTACAATGACTCTGCTTTTATTTACAAGACTAACCCAGGACCTGTAATTGTTCTTTCTGGGGGGGAGACAGTCTGCTCTGCATCAATGCACCATTAACGCACCCAAAAATGCACCAATACACACCCAAGCACCAATCGGTGCAGTCACCATTGTTCAAGAAAATAAAACCAACAACCCCTAACCCTGCAGGTGATCTCTTGCTCTTCGGCTCCCTCTGCTGGTTATTATTATTGTCTTCCAGTTGTTGTCATTCTTTCATTTTCTTACTGGCGGCCTATTTGTATTAAAACTTGCACCCAATGTGTCCTTTTTATTTTATTTATGGCCCACAGGGCCGACTACGTGTGGTTCACCTGTGGGGCATCGGTGCCCTGTGGCCCAGGTCCGCCAGCAAGATTTCGGGCCCTCATGGCCGGTTCCAGCAGAGAGGCCATGCCCCAACCCATGGGGTCCATCAGTGGTGCTCGGCCACAGGCATGTGGTCCATAATGTGGTGCATCGATGCAGACAGCTGGTTCTGAGAGTGCCGGGTGCACAATGGCCGACTCACGCACGCTCCCCTCCGCGCCCAATGGCGCACAGGTCATGTGGGAGACAAAAGAGACAAATGAGCGAGGGGCAAGGTCACAAGGGTACACATCAATAAGGCAATGCAAGGCGAAATGCGTACGGAGAGTGAAGTGAGAAAGCTCGTCCCTACCGTACGTCACCCCCCTGTCACCTACACTACCCTTGCCCTTACCCCATATGTACAAAATCTACACATTACCAATCCGTCGCTACTGTCACGTCTCCCCATATTTCCTCTATACCAAATTCGTCACCACAATCCCTCTAACCAAAATTTGCCATCACCCAATTCATCATCAATCCTCATAAGGAGGAAGAGATGGAACATCAAGCACAATGTCACACCCACGTCATGATGCGTCTCACATTCCAAACATTTGCACAGTAAAAAATAATCAAAACATGGCATGGTGTGGAGTACCTGTCACCTCAGGTGAGTGGATGCAGATGGTGCGAGGAGACTTCCTAATCCTAACTATCCTCTAAATGACATTAACACACTTTACACTACCCGGGGTCTCTCCCTGCCAATCCATTGGCCAACTTACACTATGGGTTCTTAAAACCAAATTCCCATTGACCAAACTGTGGTGCTTCTCAATTTGGGGTCTCACTCCCCCGATTCATCTCCCGGTGCCCTTACACAATTTCTGGGCTGTGACGTGTAGCTCTCCCAGCAGGTCTACCCACCTGCACACCTCCACCACTGTAGTTGCCACCCGAGCTTACCTAGCTCCTCACCCTAACCTAACTAACTGGGGAAGGCCCCTCCTGGCTCTGTCACCCCACTCGGTGCCCTCTGGCACTGGGCTACCCGGGTCCGTCCTCCGGATCCTCAGGCCCCATCCACAACAACGACCGGCTCCCAGAGCCCACCTGCGGCCTCACCTGGCCTGACATCCTCACAGTGGTGGAGTGCCTAAACCAACTACACACACTAACAGGCTACACGCCCAGCCATTTCCACAACACTAATGCACCCATCCAAACATCATTCTTCCAACCGCACCACAGATGCCAATATCCAACCACAATTTACCTGTACCCTCTACCTAACACTTACACTACCCGCCCCGGGTATCCGTGATGGGGGTCCATCCTTCCCCCATTCACACCTTCGCACCATCCACTCCACTCCACAATTTCCACCATACTCACTCCACGACCATCCATTCCAATACTCCAGATATTCCACACTACCATTTATTCCACATAGCCACATACACCTGTTCCTCATACCTGTTGTTGCACACCTGTGCACTCACACCTGGTGCCACCTGCACCCTCCTTCTCCCTGGACCATTTGGTCAACACAACACACATCACCATCACCATCACTCAAACACTGCTCCATACACCTGTCCAGTTGCACACCTGTGCAATCACACCTGTTCAACCTCACCTGTTCAATCCTCAAACACACGGCATCATCTCATCTAACTACTCCCCTCTGAAACTTGCGCTTCCCAGTCGTCCTTTTAAACTATTGCGCTCCCACGTCATTATCATCCACTCTAATCTACCTGCGTCCCCACTACAGGTATCCTTGTCACTAACTAACCTTAACGTTACCTAATGTCATCTTCGCTAGATCCCTACACACAATATCCTAACCCACCCGGGCTAGTTTTCACTGCCATACACCCCATAAACTAGTGCTCCTTTGCCCCCCTCTGTGAGGGATGACAGAGTTGCCATCCCACCACATGGGGGACGTTCCCACTATCATCCCCCCCAGTCCTCTGACGCTACGAGCCCCCGTCGCAAGAGGTACTGGGTCCTGCCTCGGCATCTAGAGCCGAGGCGATCCATGAGGGCGCCTGCTCGCCGGCATAAGGTCTTATCCGGTCGGCATGGACAATCCGAGGGGGGG
Organism: Myxine glutinosa; assembly: GCF_964187855.1. Lineage (NCBI taxonomy): Eukaryota > Metazoa > Chordata > Myxini > Myxiniformes > Myxinidae > Myxine > Myxine glutinosa. Next base: position 160,471,992 of record NC_136266.1, read on the forward strand.
CCCGTGGCCCCATTTTGATTTTAATGACCACGTCACAGATTTGCGACAGGACGACTCCCGGGCCTTGCCAGGGGGAGGTGAGTTTTGGGCACCTGCCCTTCTGCCTCCGGGGATTAAAGAACCAAATCCTCATCCCCGGAGCGTATTGACTCCCCTGTCTCCGGTCGTCGTACCTACGCTTCATCTTGGCCCCCACCAGATGGAGCTGGCGGCGGGCGAAGGCATGGACCCGCTCCATGCCTTCCTCCAGGTGACGTGCGTAACCCTCCCTCGGCGGTGTATCCGTGGTGTCTGGCACGGGACCGCATAGCAAGTCGGCGGGAGCCCGTAACTCCCGCCCATACATAAGCAACGCTGGACTGCATGCGGTGGCCCCGTGCTGGCTAGTTCGGTAGGCCATCAACAGGTACGGGAGATGTTCGTCCCAGTCATCCTGACGGGTGGTGGTGAACAATGCCAGTTGTTGGATCAATGTTCGATTAAACCTTTCCACCATCCCGTCAGATTGTGGCCGCAAGGGCGTGGTCCTGGTTTTCCGAATTGACAGGAGTCTGCACACATCTTTTAACAATTGACTTTCAAAATTTCGACCCTGATCGGTGTGCAGCTCCTGTGCAATCCCGTGCCGACATACAAATCCTTCTACGAAGGCCTGTGCTACCACCCCTGCTTCTTGGTTGGGGAGGGCATAGGCCTCCGGCCACTTGGTGAAATAGTCCATTACAACGAGGATATACTTATTACCTTGGTGGGTGCGGGGCAGCGGTCCTAGAATATCCATAGCCACCCGCTCAAGGGGGGCCCCCACCTGATGTAATTGGAGGGGGGCCCTCATCCTCCGTGCTGGTCCCTTTTTGGCAGAACAGGCGTCGCATCTCCGACACCAGTCCTGTATGTCGCGCCCCATATTCACCCAATAGAACCTCCGGCGGACCCGAGATATTGTCTTTGTCCTGCCCAAATGGCCGCCGTAGCGGGTACCATGCACCTGTTGTAAGATGATGTTCTTGAATTTGTCTGGGACTATCACCAGCCAGGAAGTTCTATCAGAGGGAACCTCCACCCACTTGTGATATAAGATGTTGCCTTTCAACTCCAGGGTCTGCCACTGAGCCCAATACGCCTTTGTTTGCACCCCGAGGGGAGTGACCTCTTCCCCCTTTGGTCTTTGCCCCAATTTGACCCAATTGAACACCGGCCCCAGGACAGGATCCTCCTGCTGGGCCGTGCTCCATGCCAAATCTCCAAATTCCTCGTCCGCGGTTAGTGGCAAAATTGGCCCTCTCACCCGGGTTGCCCGGACGACGAGAATCGGGGCAGAATCGCCCAATTGCTCCCTCTCCTCGTGTCTCGCACAAAATTTGCAGTTTTCCCCCAGACAAGGACGCCGAGAGAGTGCGTCCGCATTACCATGGGCCTTCCCGGCCCTATGGGCCACATCAAAATCGTACTGCTGCAACTTTTCCAACCACCTTGCAATTTGGCCCTCCGGTTCCTTGAACCGAAGGAGCCATTGCAAGGAGGAATGGTCAGTTCTAACCAAAAATTTCCGCCCGTACAGGTACGGGTGGAAATGGTTCATGGCAGCCAGCATAGCCAATAACTCTTTGCGAGTGACAATAATTTCGCTCGGGCCTACTTAAGGCCCGACTATAGTAACCAATCACTCTCTCCATGCCCTCCTGTGTCTGAGACAAAACTGTGCCCAATCCTTCCTCGCTCGCATCCGTGTCCAGGGTAAATGCCCCGTTGCTAGTGGGGTAAGCTAGAAGGGGTGCGGATGTTAGACACCCCTTCAATTTTTGGAAGGCCTCGTGGCACTCCCGTGTCCAATTAAATCGCGTCCCCTTCTCCGTAAGCCGGTGGAGGGGACGGGCCAACTCCGCAAATTTTGCCACAAAGCGCCGGTAGTAGGAGCAGAGTCCTAAAAATCCCCGCACCTCTTTGATGGTACGTGGTGCAGGCCACTCCTCTACCGCTTTAATTTTGTCTGGGTCCGTTTTTACCCCCTCGCGGCCGATCACGTGACCTAGATAGGCCACCTCTCTTGCAAACAAAGTGCACTTACTCGGGTTCAGCTTTAACCCTGCCTGTCTGAGGCACCCGAACACCTGGTCCAAATTAGCTACTGTCTGGGGGAACGTTTTGGCATGTACTAGGACGTCATCCAGGTACACCAGGCATGATTGCCATGGCATGCCGCCTAGTACATGTTCCATCAATCTTTCAAAGGTGGCGGGGGCGTTACACAAACCAAACGGCATCACAGTAAACTGATACAGTCCCTTACCTGTGGAAAATGCCGTTTTCTCCTTCCCTGCCCTATCCATCTCCACCTGCCAATACCCACTCTTGAGGTCCAAAGTTGAGAACCAATTTGAGCCCGCAACGGCATCGAGGGTGTCATCAATCCTTGGCAGGGGATATGAGTCCTTGAGTGTCACGTTGTTTAGCTGGCGATAGTCCACGCAGAACCGCGTGGTCCCATCCTTCTTTTTGACCAGCACAACAGGTGACATCCAAGGACTTCCCGAGGGCTCGATCACACCTGCGTCGAGCATTTTTTCAACCTGCTCGTCAGCTTCCGCCCTCTTGCTCCAAGGGAGCCGTCGGGCGGCCTGACGAATAGGCCGGGCCTCACCGGTGTGGATCTGATGTTTCACCAGGCCCGTACGTCCAATATCCTCGGTGGACAAGGAGAAGAGGTCCAAATGGGACCCAACCAGTTTGTGTAAGGCCTCCCTCTGGGTACCTTCCAACTCTATGCTACTACGATTTACCATCTCGCAAATGGGATCGGGCCAATTCCTAGAACTTATTGAAGGCTCCCCCTGGGGCTGGCTCGGCTGGATGTTCTCGCCCCTCACTGACGCGGCTTCTCTAACTGGGGTGCAGCCAGCTATCTTCGTGCCCCTTACTATAGTGCGTGGTTCTGTGCTAATATTAATTACTCGGACGGCCACTACCGGCCCGTCCGTTTTTACAAGGGTGCGGCCCACGATTAAACCAGGTATGGATCGCGCTGCCACCGGTTCGACCAGGCCGCAGGATTCCTGCCATGTCGGGCGGGCTAACCATCGGGCCGGCACTACGGCCTCGGCCCCCGGAGGGATGGTCACGGCCTCAGGAGCCTCCAGCTCCACCCTCTCGGCCGTGCTCACCCCCTCCAATGGTAGCTCCTCCACCCCCCATTGCAGGATCCCCCGGCCCAAGTCGATTTTACAACCGCCGGCAGTCAACAAATCCAACCCTATTAAGCACGGGTCGCACACCTCCGCCACCCAAACCTCTATCTCTTGCTTTACCGATCCCAACTTGAGGGTCACAAAACCACGCCCTATGATCGGAGCCGTTGCCCCGGTAGCCAGCTGCAAGCTATGATTTTCCAGACGCTGGATTTTACCCCAGCCATCTGCACTCGAATTAAGGACCACGGGGCTGATGATCGTGGCGCTGGCTCCCGTGTCCACCACGGCGTCTACCCCCACGCCGGCAATTTTGCACCGAATTGTCAAACTACCCGTCCCAATTCGGCCACAATGAATGACCTGTCGCGTCAACGAGGGCTTCTCCCATCCCCTACTGCCGAACACCGCCCTGCATGCCCGGAACGTTCTAGTTTCCCGGGCCCTGGCGGGGGGGTGTCTGAGGTCGGCTAGGCCGATCGATACGGGGCGGAGTTGAGGGCATCGGTTGGCGGGGAACGTCCCGGTGCGGAGCTCGACACTCCCACGCACGGTGACCCATCCGAGCACAATTATAGCACCTCACCTGGTAAGGTGCTTGCCTCCGGTATTCCAAATTCCCCCCCCCCCCTGTATGTCCGAATTGGGGTACTCTGTCGGGGACTACCGGGGGCCACCACTGGGGCCGCCTGCCATGGTCCAGGTCCCGCTAGACGCCGATCCACCAGCCTCCGAACCATGCATGCTCTCCAGGTCAGGGCCCCCATCGGGGGCGGGCCCCCTTAGGGGGCCGCCCCCCATCTCGGGCCCCACCTGACGCACCGCCACTGCATGGCGCTCGCCTCCCCGGGCCAGGGGCCTCGCTGCTTCCCAACGGGCTGCAGCGTCGGCCGCATGACTCATGGTCTGCGGGCGCCACATGGCGAGCTGTTGTCGGAGCTCCAGATCCGGAAGGGCCTGAATAAAGTGATCCAGCGCCAGGCTTTCCTGGGAACTCGCTGCCATGTCCGCGTGTGCAATCCCTACCGCGCGGCGAATATCGTGAGCAAGTTCCCCGATGGTCTCCTGGGGCTTGCGTTTTCGCTGCGCAAGTTTTTTTTTTTTTTTTTTTTTTTTTTTTGTATACAAGATCGAGGCTCGTGAAAGAGCGAACATTAATCACACAGAAAGACAAACCGACACATAAAACATATAACATCGGGAGAGGTAGACAAGATGGGGAGAGAGGAGGAAGGACACAAACACAACATTTGAGAGCAGGGACCGAGAGACATGGAGACATCGAGAGATCTGAGAGAGGGCGAGGGCTTTGGGGGGGGGGGGGGCATGGGAAGGGGGCGGTGGGAGAGGTATAAAACATATGGACACTGCCAGGACTTCCAGGAAAGAAGTTGGAATTTCAAACAAGGTGGATCTGGGGTGAATTAGCGGGGGTAGAAAAGATCAAGGTTTTGGATGGGGGAAGATAAGAGATGGTGGTGAACAGCTGTTTTAAAGACCTGGAGGGAGGAGTGGGATTGAAGGGAGTGAGGGAGTTTGTTCCAGAGGCGGGAGAAAAGAGGAATGAAAGAGTGAAGGTGAGCAGAGAGCCGAGATTTCGGCAGTTTAACCATCAGATGGTTGCTGGCAGATCTTGTGCGACCTGTAGGAATATTTGGGGGACAGAGCACAGAGAGAGCTGGGGGTGCAAGGCCGGAGAGGAGTCGGTAGAAGACAGAAAGACCACCTACCTGCCTGCGGTGAGTGAGTGAAAGGCCCTCAGAGATAGCTTCATCGCGGGAGATTCCAATAATTCTGAAAGCTTTGGTTTCAACAGCGTGAAGCCGAGCTAGGTGTGAGGCAGGAGCACCGGCCCATAGGGGAGAACAGTATTCCATTGAGCTGCGGATGAAAGTTGAGCTTTAACAAGCTCGCTTTGCTGCTCAATACCGAAACGGTTAATTAAAGCCGCACGGAGACCTGGCAGGGTGAGAGCACCCGGTGGTAAAGCTGTCAGCACCTCCGCCGCCGCACCGCGCAGTGCCCCTACCAGGTGTACTCCACCTTCGTCCGGATTCCAACCGTTGCCTTTACACACGTACTCAAACTGTGCCAGGTACGCCCTCAAATCCCTCTTGCCGTCATACGGCGCGAGTGGGACTTTGTGGGCGCCCGAAGGTCGGACCCCGCGCGTCACTCCCTGCGGGATCAACGCGGGACCAAACCGCTCGGGCTCCCACAGTACGCTATTCCCGGGGGGCTCCCGCGCGTCCCCCGTCCCTCCATACACTACCCCCCGTGGTGTCGATGCCTGGGTCACCCTGCCGCAACCCGCTACCCACTCCATACCCGCACATTCTTGCTCACCAGCACCCCCCTCACTCCCCATAGCCAGACCTCCTTGTACACCTCCTCTTTCCACACACTCCGGACCAGTCATACACCTCACCATTGGTCCCTCACGAACACCCGGGTCTAAATCAACCCCCAAGCCGACTGAAGCTCCCCTCACATCATATACATTTCCGAATATATCACCACTCACCTTGACACCTCGTCTCCGCACCTCCTCTGCCACCTGCAAACTCTTTATTTGGTTAGTGAGCACCTCATCACGATTCGAGCACAGACCTTGTACCAATTCCATCACCTCCTCCTTTATTTCCTTTTTAGTTTCCCTTCGTCTCTTCTTAATTTCACTCACCCCTTCTTCCACCTCCTCTAATTTTTCCTTTAGTTCCTTCATCTCCCTGTGCGCCCCCTCTATCTCTTCCTCTAACGCCACTTTAACCGTTTCTATGTGCATCCTCACCTCTCGGTCCTTCGTCTCCATTACTTCTGTCACCTCCTCCAACTTCTTCGTCAACCCCTCATGTACCATCTGACATTCCTTTTGTGTCGCTATTAATTCGTTCTTAATGTCTTTTTGTGTCGCTTTTAACCCCCCGATTATTGCCGTGTTCTTTTCCACCTGGTCCACTAGTTCCTTTTGTCCCACTGTCAGCTGTTCTACTCCCTTCGTCAGACCCTCTATTCCCCCCTGTAACCTAGCCGTATTATTCCTCACCTCTTTCTCTATACGCTTTTCACCTCGCTTTACCTCCTCGCGTACCCCCGAGACCTCCTCACTTACACCTCGTCGTATCTCCTCTTTCATCTCCTCCCTCTCTTTTGTAGATACCACCCTCATCTGTCCCAATTCATCCCTCTGAGCATCCAGTTTGGTTTCTACCCCGATTCTCACCTCCTCTATCTGGTTCCCCATCTGTTCGATTTCCCGGGCGGATTGCTCCCCTATTTCCCGCAATTTGTCTTCCATCCTATTTTCTAACCCCATTAACCCATTTTTCACCCCCTCTAACCCATTGTCTAACCCCTCAAATTTAGCTTCCAGCCGTTCCCCCATTTCTCCCATTTTGCCCCCCATTTTCCCCATTTCACCCCCCATTTCGCCCCCAATCGCTTACTATCAGCCCTTGCTTCGTCCCTCATTGCCCCCATTTGCTCACTCTGAGCATCCATCCGATTCCCCATTTGTCCCATTCGCTCACCCTGAGCATCCATTTTTGCCATCATTTGAATCATAAAGACTCGCATGTACTCTGGCATCTCTGGCTCGGCTGCCGCGACCACGTGCGCAGCGCACTTTGATGCTGCTACGGTCATGGGCGCGGCAAAATTTGGTGCTGCTACAACCACGTGCGTGAGGACGCCATTTTGTGCGTCTGATACTCCCTCAACCGCCTCCTCATTGCTCCCCTCCATTTGATCCTGGGTTACTCCTAACCCCTCCTCTAGCTCACCCACCGGCATCCGATCGCCCTGACCAGCCATGGCGCGATTTCAAAATTCGGGTTTTCCTTTACAACAACACAAATTTCCAGCACTTTGTAATTTTGAGCGCGTTAAGCACGCTTCGGGCCTCGTATCCCACTCCCCGACACCAATTGTTGCGGTCGCGGTTAAAGATGTTATTTTACCGAGCGGTTGGTATTACCGCGACCGAACAGTTATTCCCCGATTAGAACCCGATTCCACCCAAACGTTGGCCGGATCGCACCGCGGCTGCTCAATGAGGGAAAAGACTAAAACGACGAATGCAAAGAGGAAGACGAAGGCAAAGAAAGGTTTGGAAATACTACTAGATTTATTTACTATTTACACACATAAGCAAAAAGAAAGCAGTCACGTTTATTTACAGCACATAAGACGCAGGTGACACAGTGAAAATACTAGCTTACCTACAGTCTTAATTAACCCAGGACAGAACAAACAAAAGACAGACTCACGCGGGGAATGATGACAGGAATCGCAGGAGGTGGATGGCTGGAGGTGAACGCTTGGTGGAGCCAACACGGAGCTTGGTGGAGCCTTGGTGGAGGTGAATGCTTGGTGGAGCCAACGCGGAGCTTGGTGGAGCCTTGGTGGAAGTGAACGCTTGGTGGAGCCAACGCGGCTGGTGGGGGGTTGGTGTGACGGGTTCTCTCTCTCCTTCCCTCACAAGCTTCAGGACTCTTTCTCTCTCTTTCTTAGTCCCACCCAGTCCAACAACTTCCTCTCTTGCTTAGTCCAACTCAAGGCCTTTCTGTCTTCTGATCTCCTCCCTCCTCGACTCTCTCCGGGGGCCTCTGCCTCGGGTTATATAAGCCCCACCCTTGACCCTTTGCGAACCTCCCCAAAACGTTCTCTCTCCGCCCTCTAAAGCCAACCCCTCGTTCTGGGTTGGTCGGCAAGGGCTGGTTCACTCCTCCCCTCTATGACGAGGTGGGGACCCGCCTTTCTTCCCCAACCCTGCCTCGTGGTCAATGGCGGATGAAGGGAAAACCGCCCAAAATGCAGTTGGCAATTGCCGAAAAGGGGGAATGGAGGTTTTGGGAATGGGAATGAAGGGAATCTATCTCTTTCACTTGGTGCAATGGAGTACTTCTATTAATGGGAGACACAGCCTTACCCTAAAACACAGAATAAGATATAACTATCGAACAGGGGTATTCTATGATTGGCTGACGTGTATGCTTGTGGACTAATTATGGGACGCCCTTTTGACCTTTACACAGCTCCGGAGGCAGGAGGCGCAGAATAACCAATAATAATAATAAAGCACACAATAAAAAAAAACACAATCCTCATATCCGCAACAATATATATATATATATATATATATTGTTACAGACGCGGATTAAAGATGTTATTTTACCGAGCGGTGGTGTATTACCGCGTCCGAACAGTTACTCCCCGATTAGAACCCGATCCCGCCCAAACGTTGGCCGGATCGCACCGCAGCTGCTCAATGAGGGAAAAGACTAAAACGACGCAATGCAAAGAGGAAAACGAAGGCAAAGAAAGGTTTGGAAATACTACTGAATTTATTGACTATTTACACACATAAGCAAAAAGAAAGCAGTCACGTTTATTTACAAGCACATAAGACGCAGGTGACACAGGGAAAATACTAGCTTATAGTTATACAGACTTAACTTATTCCCAGGACAGAACAAACAAAGACACTGACTCACGCGGGGAATTGCAGAGTGGATTGCTGGAAGGAGGTGTGTGGCTGGAGGGGGGGGGGGGGGGGGGGGGACGGCACGGAGCTGGCTGGAGCTTGATCCCGCACGGGACGTCGGGCTGGACCTCGACGGCCGCTGATGCCACCGGGCCTGTCGTGTGCGCGGGATCACGGGTCGGAGCTGCTTGGTGGAGCCGATGCGCTGGTGGGGGGGTCTGGCGTGACGGGTTCTCTCCTCCTCACGCGCTCTTGCTCTGATGACCCAGCTCTTTTTCGTCCCTCCTTGTCTCAACTCAAAGTGCATCTCTCCTGGGAACACCCCCGCCGTGGGTTATATAGGCCCCGCCCCTCAACCTTTGCGAACCTCCCCCAAACGTTCTCTCCCCGCCCTCTCAAGCCAAACCCCTTGTTCATGGTTGGTCGAGTGGGGCTGGCTCACTCCTCCCCTCTCTGACGAGGTGGGGACCCGCCTTTCTTCCCCAACCCTGCCTCGTGGTCAATGGCGGATGAAGGGAAAACCGCCCAACATGCAGTTGGCAATGTGAATTGCAATTGACGGAAAGGGGGGAATGGAAGTGTTGGGAGTGGGAATGAAGGGAATCTATCTCTTTCACTGGTGCAATGGAGTATTTCAATTAATGGGAGACACAGCCTTACTCTAAAAACACATAATAAGAGATAACTATCAAACAGAGGTATTCTATTATTTGGCTGATGTGTATGCTTGTGGACTAATTATGGGATGCCCTTTCACCTTTACACAGCTCCGGAGGTAGGGGGGCGCAGAATAACAATAATAATAATAATACAGCACACAATCCAAAAAATATACAGTCCTCATCTCCGCAACAATATATATATATATATATATATATATATATATATATATATATATATATATGTATATATATATATATATATATATATATATATGTATGTACTTATCTACTTTACTCGGGGTACGAATACAAATACAACTTTGTGTGGGGATAACATACGATATGTGGCCGCGGCCTCCCACAGGGGAGTGGGGGGCCGGGGTGGGATGTAATTTCTCTTTGCTCGTGTGTACCGTTTAGTGCCACCCGGCGGTGGTGGGAGAGGGTGTTACAATTTCCTTCTTTGCCTGGGTAACACTGAGGTTAAAGCACTCTTTGCACGGATAAATTGTGCTCATTCCCTTCTTTTTTGTTCAAAGCACCCCTCAAAAGATGTGTATGCAGTATATCTCTCCCCTTTTCCCTCCCTTCCCCTTCCGTCCCTCATCCACCTTTCCCTCTACCACTTCCACCCACCCTCCCCCTTCCCCTCTCCCTCTCCTTCCTTTTTCCCTCCCCCTCCCGCCCCTTCCCTTCTCCATCCCCTTCCCCTTTCCGTCCCGGTCCCTTCTCCCTCCCCTTCCCCTCTCCCTCCACATCCTCTGTCCCTCCTCTTCCCTTTTCTCTCCCCCTCCCTTCTCTTCCACCTCTCACTCCCCGTCCACTCCCCCTCCTCCCTCCCCCTACGTCCCCCTTTCTAGCAGCAAGGGATGTGACAACTAATTGGTCCATCAGCGAAGTGACCGGTTGGCTCTTCTCGTTGCTGATGTTCTAAAAAAAAAAGTTGCCATGTTGTTGCGTCTTTCTGTTTCAAAACCATTACATAAATGATAGACTTTGAACAAAACGACATCAGTTGTCTACAGTTGTAGTTCAATGACATTTTATTACATACGTTGTTGTTTCAAAGAAGGTTCCATTTTATCAGTGTTATCACATGTTCTTTTTCCAACGATGATTGCAGTGCGTCTCGTTTCATTCATCCAGAAAATGCAATCTGCTTGATTTGTCCAAACAACGTTTTTGGAATGTTGAAAAAAAAAAGAGTGTGAAGAAGTATATTGTTTGCGGATAAATGATGCTTCCTCGGAGGACACTGGTCGGAGGTCAATCGGGGAACTGACGTTGTCTTTGGATTTGTTTGGCTTTTCTTTGCTAAGTATTCCGAGTACCCAATGGATGGGTGGGGATGGTTTTTCATAACTGGGAGGATTTTTGCATGGCATTAGGTCTGCTTTGCCTGGTGTTGGGCTAGCGGATAGGGTGCCGGCTTAGGATCCTAGGATCCTGGGTTCGAATCCCGGTCGATCGCTGAATTAACGCCAGGGGGGGTTGACTCAGCCTGCCATCCTTCCGAGGTCGGCTAATTGAGTACCAGTTCACTGGTAATTCCCTGTGTGTCGTAAAAAGGCGACAAACAGGGTTGGCGGCAGGAAGGGCATCCGGCCGTAAAACATTGCTTCAAAAAGGGGACCGAAAAACAACAACAACCACGGTTCCCGAAAAAGGCCAACCCCCGGTTTGCGGGGAGAAATGGCCTCTAAAGGTGGTTATATTAGGTCTGCTTTGCGTTATGACACTCTGGAGACGTATTGCGGGAGGATAAATGGAGGCCCGGGTCACTGGTTAGACAACCCGACGGAGAAGATAAATTCAGCTGCAAAGTGATTCCCCTGACAGTTTTAATCATGGCATGGTCGAGTGCCTTTGAATAGCTTGGGCAAGCAAAGAAGCAGGATTTCCACCACTGTTAACCTCTTCTAATGGTAGCGCTTTCGGTGGAACCCAGAATTTAATTTTTGACACCTTGCATGTTACCTGCCACCAACGACGTGGCTCCAGGAACTGGCGAGCCCTGTGTAGACGAGCCAAGCTTTCCTGGAGTCGATGATTGAATCGGCTTTTAATTTCACAGCTTTCCAACGTGTGGTCCTCGTGCCATGAAGGACGTTCGGTGAACCTCCAAATGATCCTTCCTTTCGCAATTCCAGCCTCGAACCAAATTTAAAAATGAGCCGCCTATTATAATGGGTCATCGCCATGAGCGTTTTATATCCCGAGCGCAAGTTTAATCAGCACAGAACCTGGCCACCTATTAATCTGTGGACGATTTTTGTTATGTTATGCTGTGATGCGACGTCGCCGCTATGGTGTAACTCAGAAAGTGTTGCTTACCGATTCATTCTGTGCCGCGATGTCTGATTTTGCAAGGAAATTCGTGTTTTCATTCCACTTGCAAGGGGTGCCAAGAGTTGACGGATACAATTATGGTGTGCGCTTCCAGGATGTGTTATGGATGGCACATTGCTCGGTGAGCTAAAGTGTAACCTTGATATCCCGTGGAGTAGCACTCAGCATTTGTATGCACCGACTGCTTGCACCTGTTGATTTAAGCTTGGGGGATAAGGTATTGTGAGTGTTTTTTTTGTTTTGTTTTTGTATAGAAGATCGAGGCTCGTGTAAGAGCTAACATTAATCACAAAAAGACAAACTGACACATACAACATAAGATAAAGGGAGCGGGAGACAAGATGGGGGGAAAGAGGGAAGCACACAAGCACAACAGTAGAGAACAGGGACATCGGAAGATCTGTGGGAGGTAGAGGGCTTGGGTGGAGAAGGCACGGGAGGGGGGGGGGGGGTGAGGGGCGGGTTGATTTTGTGTTTAGTTTGTATACATGAAAATTTTCACCAGACCCGTTCTCCACATGGTGGTGTTATGGTTAGAGCGTCCGCTCCGAGTCGAGGAGATTGGTGGTACAAACCCCCAGCCGGGTGAAATTGGTATGTGATGTTTCCTTGCTGAACTCTCAGCATTAGCATCAATTGGGGGGAGGAAATTCCACCTTAGGAAACACCCCGATAATGCTGAGACGTGTTTTTTTATCCCTTTGCTCCGGAAGGTGGCCGTAGGCATTATTTTTTCAGGTTGTCTGTCCGTCCGTACGGGCTAAACCTTGTCTTTCTCGGCAACCACATGTCCGATTGAGACCAAACTTTCAGGGTACGAGCGACACCCATGTATAATGTTTTTTTAAAGACAATTGTGACGTCATAGGTCACGTGGTATGGTAGCCATCTTGGATTAAACGCAAATGATTATTTCTCGGAAACCTCTTAATGGAAAAATTTGAAACTCGACATATTGTCAAGTACTCCCAATGGGGAACAAAAGCATGATAATGATGACATCATAGGTGAAGTGGTATACCAGCCATAAATGTTTTAATCAAATGCCTTATCCTAAAAATTTGAAATTGCATGCATATGATCTATGTATGACCCATTTGTATTGAAATATTAAATTTATGACATCATAGGTCACATGGTTTGGCAGCCGTATTGGATTTAACCTAAAACCTTAAAAATATATCATCTCCCAAACCACCAAAGTGATCGATCGACTTGAAACTTTGGGTGTGCCATTGACTAGGCATGGCGATTTAAAGTTGAACACGAAAACGTCATCAGTCATATGGTTTGGCAGCCATATTGGATTGAAGAAAAACATTAAATCGTTATATCTCAGAAACCGCTTACCCTATCAATGTGAAACTTTCCAAATGTCATCTAACACCATTGCTGCATATGGTTTGAAAATGATGACGTCGCATTTTACGTGGTTTTTTGCAGCCATGTTGGATAGAAAAACTAACCTTATCCGATCAACCCGAAATTTCGCAAATGCAATCCCTTAGCCATACATGCCACTCTCTGGGGACTCAGATTTGTGGTTGCATGCACATTTACAGACTAGAGACACTTGGATCTTTGACGTACGATGTGACCTTACCCTCATGCCCTAGTTCGGAATGTGACGAGGACTAAATGATTGGATTTTGTTAAAGATCCTGATCTGGATCCGACAATCTGTTTAAGTGATTCGTCACCATCAAGAGACGGGGCCAAAACGGTATATAGCATGATATCTCAAAACGTTGTCAATGGATTTGGATGAAACTTGGTGGACAGGTTGGGTATGTGACAAGAAGAATTGATTAGATGTTGATTCAGGTCCGGATGCAGATCCGACCTGTTCGTGTGATACAAAACGTAAACTGTTCAGCCTGGCAGAGGTGTACTCACTACCGAGTGCCGTTCCAGTTGATGCATGGAATGATCTTTCTGGAAAGGGAGTGCAGCAGAAGCAGTCGCTCGGTATAAATATTAACCCGATGAGTACCTATCAGGAGAGGGAATAAAGGGGTTCGTGAATATTGGCAGGAATGGTAGGTAGCTGAGGTATGGATCAGAGATCTGATACCTGTGTAGTGATTGTGATGTCTGTGAGATGGGCTCGTCAAAAGATGAATGTGCTGTCAGTGTTTGTTAATTCCTTCCCCTGCAACCATGCTTCCCCTCTCCCAACAACATCAGAGATAGAGAACTCTGGTAGCTCCTGCGTGGGGATAACTTAGTCATAACAGCAGCCTCGATGGAAGGGCTACAGAGAAGAGTGTTGGAATGGTAAGAGAGCTTCGAGAGACGAGGATGACAATTAATTATTGAAAGACAGAGGTCATGGTGTGTAGTAACTCTGGAGCAGAAAGGGTTATTATTGTAAATATGAGAGGTGAAGAGCTGAAATAGTGGACAAATTCTTATACCTTGTCTCAGCCGTAAAATACGAGTCAGGTTGTGAAGCAGAAACACAGGAGATGACCTGGACAAAAGGCAGAATAATGTATGCTTATTTGTCCAGGTCAAGTTTGAAGCATCCTTAAAATTGGCCTCTTATTCCCTGAGGGTGGGCTAGGTATGATACATTCACGTCCTTTATCCTGTGATGCTGATTATTAGCCCCCGTTTGACTTGGTCCAAAACGGGGGCTTATGGATTGGATCTCGTCCGTCCATCCCCAACCATATCTCGGAGTTGTACGGACCGATTTTGATCACACTGGGCACAAAGACAACACATGATGGCATACATATGCACATCATTTTGTTTCGCAACGCGATCAAAGATGGCCATTTTAGTTGTAAAAAATAAAACCCCGATCTTTTTTTTTGTTTGTTTTTTTTGTATATAGAATCGAGGCTCGTGAAAGAGCTACCATTTATCACACAAAAAAATCAGACAGACACACAAAGTATATAATAAGGGGAGCGGTAGACAAGATGGGGAGAGAATGGGAAGCACACAAACACAATATTTGAGAGCAGAGACATCGGGAGAACTGTGGGCGGGAACGCGCTTAGCGCGACGTGCAGGCAGGTCACCATGACGACGCGGCCTCGCACACACTCCAAAAACAAACGAACAAACTTATTTTGTTTTGTTTTTCTCCCTTGAAGTAGCTTTGCTTGCGTTGAAGGGGAAGAAGCGCTGGGAAAATCGACTTCAGAATGTCCTCGACTTCGACTTCAGAATGAGATCTTGACATGTCCTCAACCATTTCTCGGACATGCATTTACAGATGTTGTTAAAACTTGGCATACATATCATGAATGATGGCTTACATATGCACATCATTTTCTTTTGAGATCAGATCCAAGATGGCCGACAGGCGACCATTTAGTTCCTTAAATGTGTCCCTAACCATTTCTCGACACGCATGGACCTATTTTATTCAAACTTGGCACAATCAGCGTACATGATGGCAAACACGTGCACCTCAATTTATTTTTGGGACTTCATCAAGCATGGCCGACTCCTAGACTGGCGGCCATTTTAGTTGTAAAAAAAACAAAAAAAACCGATATTGAACACGTCCTCAAACATTTCTCGGACAAGCATTTACCGATGTTGTTCAAACTTTGCCACACATATAAGGAATGATAGCTTACCAATGCACGTCATCCTTTTTCGATATCAGATCCAAGATGGCCCACTGGCGGCCATTTTGTTACTGAAACGTGACCCCAACCATTTCTGGACATTCCTGGACCGATTTTGTTCAAACTTGGCACAAAGACAATACATGAGAGTATACATATGCAGAAAATTTCGTTTTGTATTCTGACCAAAGGTGTTGTAATCTGATTGATGGCCTTTAACTCAGTACAGCAAAATTACTAAAACCACAGGGGCTATGACATTTATGTCTTTTTCTTCATGTTTTCAAGGGGTGGGAGTGCGCAACCAGCATTTTTTTTTTGATAAAGGGGGGGTGGGTGGAAGCACAAGAATAATTTATAAAGGTGTGGGGGGGGGGGCTAGTTCCTGTGCATGCGGCATTGTGCAAAAATTTTAATTGACAACTTCATTCTGTCCTGGAGGGAACAGGTATTCACTAGTATTTGTAAGTGTGCCGTTCCTGTCCTTCATTCCGCATGCACATCCATGGCGAATGATCTAGCTTACATAAAGGAAATTTTCAGTGATAATAGCACGTGTTTATCATCCTGGATATCTTTTTGCATGAAATGCACAGAGAAGGTCATTTTGATCATCATGGTTGCGGCACGTAGTTCCTTCGGGATCGTCAGTTGGTCCTCAGGAAACATGCCAAGACTCAGTTCACGGCAATGCATCAAATAAAGGTTTGCATGATGGCATAATTTTCAGCAGCTGGTGTGACGAATGAGGTCGTTGGTATGTTGAAGCACATATGTCACAGCGAACGTCAACTGCAGGTACAAACATAGCATCAGTCAGAGGAAAAAGCCATTCGACACACTCATCAAAATGCAATATAAAGACACAGATACCTCATCCTTTCACCTTTAACTTTCAGCACATCATTTCACTGAAATACATGACATGAACCCACATGTCTTCTCTTGCTGAAAGGTCAAGTTGGGAGAGGGCTCTTGACCTACAATTGGTGTAGAACCAACATATGATGAGCTGTACAATACTCTGTTACAGAACGTCTGTGCTGCCCAATCAGTTTCTTAGCATGGGTTACACTGGGTGGTTTGCCATTGCCTTCCCAGCAGTAATTAGGGCAGTAATTTGTAATTTGCTCATGGTGCCAGCGATGGCTCACCCACTCTTTGCGAAGGATATCTTGGGATATTTAACGGCAGACGCTGCGCCCAGTTTAACGTCCATCCGATGGGTGGAGCTGGCACACATGCCCAATGGACGGCACGACATACACATCGCCTTGCCTGTAAAACACGAGGGTGACAATCTATAGCTGAAATTTGAACCCAGGCTAAACAGATCAAAAGCAAGTGTGCATACATCCTAAGCTAACCTGCCAGCCCTGAGGTTACATCTAACCAGATCTAACTTTACCAACCCCCAAAAAAGTGGCAAAACGTTACATTTCGATGGTTAATTTACTAATAAATTTGATTTCACTGTGATGCATTGCCTCTGTGTGGTGTGTGAGAGGGACGTCCGAGTGCTTTGTTGGCGACAGTGACAGGAGCATCTGAATATTTTTACCTCCTTCACCGAAGGTGGATGGAGGTTATGTTTTCACCCCTGTCGGTTTGTCTGTTTGTCTGTCTGCCTTTGAACAATATATCTCAAAAAGTTGTGGACAGATTCGAACGACATTTGGTGGAGATGTTGGGTATGTGACAGCCAAAATGATGAGATTTTGGTGAAGATCTGGATCTGATAATTTTTTAAGTGATTCTTCACCATTGAGTGTTCGGGCTAAAACCGATATATAGCACGATATCTCAAAAAGTTGTGGACGGTTTCGGACGAAACTTGGTGGGCGGGTTGTGTGCGTAACAAGGACGAATCTATTCGATTTTGGTGCAGATCCGATTGTGGATCCAGATACGATGGTTATTTAATTTTTAAGTGATTCTTCACCATTGAGATATAAGACCAATACCAATATATAGCATGATATTTCAAAAAATTGTGGACGACTTATGGCAAAACTTGGTGGATGAGTTCGTAAGGCAACAAGAACAAGCAGATTCGATTTTGGTTCTGGTGCAAATCCCGATATGGCCTATCAGTGGGATACAAAACGAGAACTGCTCAGCCTGTTGTAGGTATGCTGTCTAGCTGGTGTCGTTTTTGTTTTAAATTGTTTTTGAAGATTATTTTCTGCCCAATTCAAGATGGCGAGAAATGAAAACACAATAAGCATGCACTATGCCTGTTGCCTAATGGCACAAGCACTGCTCACGGAACACTCAGTGATTGCATACTAAACCAAGCCATCAGCTGATGACATGACGTGCATGTGAAAAATTAGTGCCCTAGTTGCTCTTCTAATGATATTTTCTTTGCTAAAAGTCATCTTTTGTATTGTTTACATTACCCCATTTATGAAAGTGAGAACGTTTGTGCATTCAACAGCAGCTTTAATGAAATGTATGACATCAGTAATAGGGTTAGGAAACTGCCTCATTAAAAAAGATTCACCGGCGATTTGAAAAATAATATGCTAATTAAAAAAAATTAAACTTGTTATGCGGGCTATAAACACTCGGTCAACTCTCGATGGCTGTCATGACTTCTCCATATTTAACTCGCTCACCCTGCGACAAAGATCATGCAGCCGTGGCGTGTTTACGCGGACATGTTGTTTTCCATCGATTTCCTTCCCTTTTTTTTGGAATTTCCACAGCGTAGCGATTACATGCCCTTCTTTATTCGCGATCCATGCAGCATCCAATTAAACGTTCTTCCTGCCTGTCACCCTGGAACTAGGAGACGAGATGTCATGTGCAGAAAAGTTCATGCCCTTTAACGAAGCAGCGGACATAAGATCTTCCACCTTATACAGTCACGTGAGAAAGTAAGTACACCCCATGTAAAGTTTTGACTTTTTCAACATATTTCAACATACAGCTATTTGATCTTTATTTCAACAATACTGATAGATTAAGGTGATATAATATAACAAATATCATGAAACATTTACATTTTGTAGTCCATTGTATAATTTAAATAAACATAAATGCAAATTTCACATGTGGAAAAAGTAAGTACACCCCTACATTTATCACTACTTCAAATACCTAAAATTAGAATCAGGTGCACCAGGTCAGGTGCAAATGATAAGAACACCGTTAGAGAGGATCTTGGAGGAACCTGTCTTATTTAAACCTCAGACATGTAGTTTGGTTTGCTCTTTGCTGTTGAAGTGTGCGGTGTCACCATGCCTAGATCAAAAGAGCTCTGTGAGGCCTTCAGAAAGAAGGTTATAGATGCCTACGAGTCTGGGAAGGGATTTAAAAAGATCTCAAAACAATTTGAAATCAATCATTCGACTGTACGGAAGATCATCTACAAGTGGAGAAGATTCCAAACAACTGCCAACTTGTTCAGGCCAGGCCGCGCCAGCAAGTTCAGCCCGAGAGCAGACCGCAAGATGCTGAACGAAGTCTCGAAGAACCCCAGAATGTCATCACGGGACCTAAAGGTCGCTCTTGCCACTGTTGATGTGAAAGTGCACGAGTCTACCATTAGAAAGAGGCTGCACAAATTTGATGTACATGGGAGGTGTGCCAGGAGGAAACCTTTTCTGTCCAGAAAGAACATCAGGGCAAGACTAAAGTTTGCCAATGAACACCTCGGCAAAGACCAGCACTTCTGGAACAATGTGCTCTGGACAGATGAGTCAAAGGTAGAGCTATTTGGCCACAGTACCAGAAGACATGTTTGGCGAAAACCAAAGACAGCATTTGACCACAAGAACCTGATACGTACTGTAAAGCATGGTGGTGGAAATATTATGGTTTGGGGCAGCTTTGCTGCATCAGGGCCTGGGCAGCTCACCATCATAGAATCCACTATGAATTCTTCATTGTACCAGAGGGTGCTTGAGGATAATGTGAGGCCATCTGTCGGTAAGTTAAAGCTCAACCGAAGGTGGACCTTGCAACATGACAATGACCCTAAACATACCAGTAAATCTACCAAGGAATGGCTGAAGAGAAAGAAATGGAGGGTTCTGGAATGGCCAAGTCAAAGTCCGGATCTAAATCCCATTGAGATGTTCTGCGGGGATTTGAAATGAGCTGTGCATGCAAGAAACCCCTCAAACATCGCACAGCTGAAATAATTCTGCATGGAGGAGTGGGCAAAAATTTCTCCCAGTCGATGTCAGAGACTGGTAGACAGTTATAAGAAATGCCTACTTGAGGTTGTTTCTACCAAAGGGGGCAGTACCACCGATTAGATCCAAGGGTGTACTTACTTTTTCCACATGTGAAATTTGCATTTATGTTTATTTAAATTATACAATGGACTACAAAATGTAAATGTTTCATGATATTTGTTATATTATATCACCTTTATCTATCAATATTGTTGAAATGAAGATGAAATAGCTGTATGTTGAAATAGTTGAAAAAGTCAAAACTTTACATGGGGTGTACTTACTTTTTCACGTGACTGTATATTGCATGCATGTGCTTTGTGTCACCAACGCCCACCAGAAGCGGCTATTGTATGAATAATCTATCTATAATTCCAGTAATCTCTGTACGTTTGTACGTTTGTACGTTTGTACGTCTGTACGTCTGTACGTCTGTACGTTTGTCTGTGACCGCTGTTTCTCGACAACTACCGGTCCGATATACTTGAAACTTGCCAGGTATATTGCTGGGGACCCGAGGATGTGCCTTTTCAAGGTTTGAAATTAATCGGACAAGTACTTACCGAGCTATGGCGATTTAGCCGTTCGCCGTTCGCTTTGCCGTTGCGAATGGACCAAACCATTCATGTAAATAGAGGGGGGGGGGGGGGGGGTTCTGTGGTCGTTCGCTTTGGCTTTGCGAATGGACCAAACCATTCATGTAAATAGAGGGGGGGGGTTCTGTGGTCGTTCGCTTTGGCTTTGCGAATGGACCAAACCATTCATGTAAATAGAGGGGGGGGGGGTTCTGTGGTCGTTGCGAATGGACCAAACCATTGTTTTTTTTTTGCAGTTTTTTTTTTTTTTGCAGTTTTTTTTTTTTTGCAAGGAACGGGCACCCACGTACGGGCACGTCCTAGCTTATATATAGTACGGGCATGCCCTAGTATTAATAATAACAAGTTGAGGTACATTCAAAGTACACCGCCCCCATGCCAAATAAATAAATAACATATCCTCCAGTGCACACCATTGCCAGGGTGCCTTTGGTGCCTGGCAATGCCACAGTGCAGCACATGGAGACGGAATTGGAAGGGAGCGGCGTACAATAATTGATTGATTCATTGTTGAATTGCATTATTAAAATAAATAAACAATAATCATAAAATAATTAAGTTCTTAATTAACTGGCTAATAGCCTACCTAAACCACCACTGTTTAATTTGAACCTGTAACTTTTTGAAAATTAATTAATTATGTAATTAATCGAAAAATTTAATAAATAATCGAATAATTGGTTATCACCAATTAATTGGTTAATTGGTCAATTAAGGATTAATTTGGAAATCACCTGGTCACTGTCATGTCCAAATATTAGCTTTCTAGCTCAATGGGTGCCTGAGATATTGTTCAGATGAGAAGGAAAATAAATAAGTGCTTTATAAATCGATAATAACTCAGTAATTAATCAATTAATTCTTTAATCTAAAAATAAAAATTCCGTTTTTGACAAAGCACTTTCTCACGATTGTGTCCAAATTTCAGCTTCCTCGCTCAAAGGATGGCTGAGATATCGCCCGGACAAATGAGAGAACCTTGACCTTTGAGCTATATAGTGAAAAAACATTGACAGCCTCACTTTTGTCCATCAGAATCATCTGGTAAAGTTTGACGAAGATAACTGAAAGTGTTCATGAGTTATCGCACTCAGAGACAAACAAACAACCAAACAAAAGAGACAGACCAACATTTGACGAAAAATTTAAATTTTCATTGATGCGATGACGTTATTCAGCACCTGGAGATGGAGTGGTGGACAATAATCACAACGTGAACGATTCACCCTCATAAATGGTGTTAGCTGCCCAGCTAGTGAGATCGAGCAGGAAATGAATGAGACAATTGTGATTGTAGGAAATAGCAGGACATTCCTGTGTCGAGGAAAATGGCATATGAAGAAAGAGTTCAACAAATCAGTGAGCCTGGGCAAACAGCCTGGAGAGCAGGTTAGACACTGGGCGTGTTCTAGTCAATAAGGCTGGAGGAACATCTAAAAACAGTATGAGATGCAAAGACTGGCAGTAATCCCTGTGCCTAATCAACAAACTGGTAAGAGATGCCACTCATGCCAAGAGGGACCACATATTTATGAAATACACAGCTGTGATTGTGGTTGTTGGTGTTATGAAGTTAGGAGTATTAAGGTAAAATTGAGGAAGGGTAGGTGAGTGAAGCGAAGGAAGGTTGAGGCAGTGTGGGAGGAGTGAGAAGCAATGGTTGTGAGAATATAATTATGAAGGGAGATGGAATATTTATGCACATTGTGGAATGGATTAAGATTTCCACCATTTCTTCATACCTTTATAAAATGAAGGCCCCAAAGCATTGCTCTCCAAGTATCGAGAAGAGCTGAGTGGGAGATGGGACATGTAGCCTAAGATGAGACATATTCCACAACAATATAGATTAATGCCTTTTTATGTGATCAATAGATGAGTGCCATAGTTCCACAGAAAAGCCTGCATGACAAGATGAAGGTAACCAACAAGAAAGACGTCGTGCAGAGCCTGTTACTTGCAAATTTCAGCCCTCCCCCCAAAATAGTTGCTCTGGATACATCAAATTGTCCATTTCATTATGATTAAAATTGACCATATTAATCAAAGCTTGGTCAATCAGATTAAAATTGATGATTTTTCAGATGAAATTGATGATATTATAAGTTTGACCTCAAGTTGACCTTTGACCTTTTTACCTCGAAATTTGTTGGTTTTCCCAATTCAGTGAGGCACTTTGTAATTGCTGTTTAATTTTCATGTTAATAGGATGCAAAGTGATGATTTTAGAAGTTTGAAATTGAATTTACGTTTGACCTTTTTACTTCAAAAAATATGGTTGTCCAATTCAGTGATGCACTGTGTAATTTCTGTTTAATTTTCGAGTTAATAGGATGAAAATTGATGATTTATTTTCAGATGAAAATTGATGATTTTATAAGTTTGACCTAGAGTTGACCTTTGACCTTTTGACCCCAACATATATGGTTTCCCAATTCAGTGATGCACTCTGTAATTTCTGTTTAATTTTCAAGTTAATAGGATGAAAATTGATGATTTATTTTCAGATGCAAATTGGTGATTTTATAAGTTTGACCTACAGCTGACCTTTGACCTTTTTACCCCAAAATATATGGTTGTCCAATTCAGTGATGCACTATGTAATTGCTGTTTAATTTTCATTTTAATAGGATGAAAAGTGATGATTTTAGAAGTTTGATTTTGAGTTGACCTTTGACCTTTTGACCTCAAAAATAGTTGGTTTCCCAATTCAGTGATGCACTTTGTAAATGCTGTTTAATTTTCAAGTTACTAGGATGAAAAGTGATGATTTTAGAAGTTTGATTTTGAGTTGACCTTTTGACCTCAAAAATAGTTGGTTGTCCAATTCAGTGATGCACTATGTAATTACTGTTTAATTTTCATGTTAATAGGATGAAAAGTGATGATTTTAGAAGTTTGAAATTGAGTTGACCTTTGACCTTTTGACCTCAAAAATAGTTTGTTTCCCAATTCAGTGAGACACTGTGTAATTGCTGTTTTATTTTAAAGTTAATAGGATGAAAATTGATGATTTATTTTCAGATGAAAATTGATGATTTTATAAGTTTGACGTAGAGTTGACCTTTGACCTTTTGATCCCAAAATATATCATTTCCCAATTCAGTGATGCACTATGTAATTTCTGTTTAATTTTCAAGTTAATAGGATGAAAAGTAATGATTTCTTTACAGATGCAAATTGATGATTTTATAAGTTTGACCTAGAGTTGACCTTTGACCTTTTGACCCCAAAATATATCATTTCCCAATTCAGTGATGCACTATGTAATTTCTGTTTAATTTTCAAGTTAATAGGATGAAAAGTAATGATTTCTTTACAGATGCAAATTGATGATTTTATAAGTTTGACCTAGAGTTGACCTTTGACCTTTTGACCCCAAAATATATCATTTCCCAATTCAGTGATGCACTCTGTAATTTCTGTTTAATTTTCAAGTTAATAGGATGAAAATTGATGATTTCTTTACAGATGAAAATTGATGATTTTATAAGTTTGACCTAGAGCTGACCTTTGACCTTTTGACCCCAAAATATATGGTTGTCCAATTCAGTGATGCACTATGTAATTGCTGTTTAAATCTCAAGTCAATTGGATGAAAATTGACTCTTTTTCAGAGGAAAATTGATGTAAATCGATTTTTTTCAGATGACAAAAACTTAAGATACCAATAACGGGTCTTCAACTGGAAGATTTTCGAGGCAACATCATTGGCCTATGAAATGTCATGGCAGAGGGTGACACCGAATGGTTTCAGGGAGTGGGTGCTCCTGTGTCTCATACAGGGTCTACCATAGAGTGAAACCCAGGGGTTTGCTTTGTGGACTTTACGGAGGTACAAAATAAGACCATTCGTTCTGAAAGTCGATGTTGCACAATATTTGGACCCAAGTTTCCATTTTAACCAAGCTTGGAACGCGCTCATTTTGCAACTCGTCCACCATTTTGTCGCCAAGGCAGCAGGACGGCGCCCTGTGCATGCTTCTGCAACATTTATTTTGAAGTCATTTTTTCATGAAAAAATTCTGCCAGTGCAAATTATTTTCATTTTGAAAATGCAATGTGCAGTGAGTGGTTTGACGGCTCTCCTATTTTATATGATTGTGTTTGACATACTGGAAACATTAGAATTGTGATTCAGACTTTCATATGATTCACATTGTCTGGCCTGACTATGAAGAATT
Organism: Myxine glutinosa; assembly: GCF_964187855.1. NCBI lineage: Eukaryota > Metazoa > Chordata > Myxini > Myxiniformes > Myxinidae > Myxine > Myxine glutinosa. Next base: position 160,496,230 of record NC_136266.1, read on the forward strand.
TTGCTGTGTACGTCATGTGCACTTTTGCAATGTATGCCATATTGAGTCTTGCTGTGTATGCCACCCACGGGGAGTTGCTGTGCTTAAATTGCACATATCCATATTAGCTCCATGACATTTTCTTCAAACACAAAATCTTCTCAACCGTTACAAAATAAATGTTCAACAAAGGTTGTTGGCTTAACGGTTAGGATGGCTGGCTTAAGATCCCAGGGTCTTGAGTTTAAGCCCCTGTCGTGCCGTTGAATTAACACCAGGTGCGTTGACTCAGCCTGTCATCCTTCCGAGGTTGGCAAATTGAGTGCCAGCTTACTGGTAATGGGGGCGCTGCATCAGCAGCTCAGCTGCACTCCCAGAAAATGATGCAGCCAAACAGTAACAGTTCTGCACACTATTAAATAAATAAATAATTAAATTACAAGGGTTTTACTCCACCGTGGCCGAAGGCCGGAGGAATTTTGTTTTCGGGTTGTCCATGCGAACCTCGCTATTTTGTTGTCATGATACCTTGTGAACCACTGCAGGGATTCCAACCAAACCTGCGAAAATTGGGGACGATAATACAAAGATGAAGTCATTCAACTTTGGGTTCCACTGGTCAAAGGTCAAGGGTCATGCGCCTTTTGAAAATGTTTTTGCCGAGCATAACTCAAGTTGGATGAAGCATCTGTTGTCTCTCTTCTATTTATCTATTTTCTCTCTTGTGTGCTCTCCCTCTCTCTCTCCCTCTCTATCTCCCTCGCTACCTCTACCTCTACCTCTCTCTCCCTCTCCCTCTCCCTCTCCCACCTCTCTCTCTCTCTCTCTCTCTCTCCTCTCTCCTCTCTCTCTCCTCTCTCTCCTCTCTCTCCTCTCTCTCCTCTCTCTCCTCTCTCTCTCTCTCATCTCTCTCTCTCTCTCTCTCCTCTCTCTCTCCTCTCTCTCTCTCTCTCTCTCTCCTCTCTCTCTCCTCTCTCTTCTCTCTCTCTCTCCTCTCCTCTCTCTCTCTCTCTCTCTCTCTCCTCTCTCTCTCCTCTCTCTCTCTCCTCTCTCTCTCTCCTCTCTCTCTCCTCTCTCTCTCTCTCTCTCCTCTCTCTCTCTCTCCTCTCTCTCTCTCTCTCTCTCCTCTCTCTCTCCTCTCTCTCTCCTCTCTCTCAAAAAATTGATGTGCTGATGTTACAAGAGACGCATGCAAATCAGTCTTCTGAGGTTGAGTGGCGTAAAATCTTTAAAGGTTGTCACTTTTTCTCCAGTGCTTTCGTTGATGCCAAGGCTGGTGTGGCAGTAGTGTTACATCCTAGACTCCAGCCGTCGGAGATCAGATGTAGAGAAATTTGCAAGGGCCATTTACTATCTGTGGAGTTTGTCAGCGGTAACCAAAAGATTTGCACGACTAATGTATACTGCCCTAGTGCTAACTCTGCAAGAAGTGCTTTTCTTCACAAGTTAGCAGGTTTTTTAAGCACTATTGACCTGTCCATGTTGGTTTGCTTGGGGGGAGACTACAACTGTACCCTCAACCCACAACTTGATAGAAACACTCCTGAGCCTCATCCACCGAGTGCAAGGCCTTTGGCACAGCTCATTAAAAAAATTCAACTTGTGGATGTGTGGCGGGTACAGAACCCTAATATCCGGCAGTACACGTGGGTTTGTGCCGCAAGAAATCTTTTGACAATGGCTCGTTTGGATAGAATTTATGTTAACCATGATAAGGTAAATCTTGTCAAGAATTCTTATATAAGGCCGTCTGGTTTTTCTGATCATCACATGGTTGTTGTTGTATGTGGCCTACCTCATCACGTGTGTAGAAGTGCATATTGGACTTTCAATGTCAAACTTTTACAAAGTGAGCATTTCAAAGAAGCATTCAGAATGGTATGGAAGGAATGTGAAATGCAAAAGTTTTCCTACATAAATTTAAGGCAATGGTGGGATTGCACAAAATCCCAAATTAAGTGTTTTTGCCAGCAATACTGTCGTTATAATACCTGTAACACACTCTGTGTGATAACTGCCTTAAAAAACGATATACTTTATTGTGAGCAGAAATCTGGAATGTCCAACGAAAATGTCCAGCAGTTGTCAGAGAAAAGAACACTACTGGCTGAAATGGTGAGAGAGCGTGCATCTGGTGCTTTCGTCCGACTGCGAATGGACAATATCCAACTTGACAAACCAAACAAAGACTTTTTCAACTTGGAAAAGACAGCCAAGATCCCTCAACAAATTCACGCTTTGCGCTCTTCTGCCGGACTGCGTCTGTCTTCTCAAAGTGACATCAAGGATGAATTACGAAACTTTTATTCAAAGCTGTTTGCCTTGAGAACTGTGAACCAGGAAAACAGAAACGAGATGTTTGAACTGCTCCCATCTCTGTCTGAAGACCAGCAACAACAACTGGAGCCTGGCATCTCTCTCGGAGAACTTACTGTTGCTCTTAAAGGAATTCAAGATGGGAAAGCCCCTGGACTTGACGGCCTCCCAGTTGAATTTTACAAGGCCTTTTGGGACATCCTAGGCCCTACTCTACTTGACATCTTTCATGATAGCCTTGAACAAGGTGAATTGCCACTAAGGTCAGTTTTGTGTCTCCTTCCAAAAAAAGGGAACTTGCAAGACGTCACAAATTGGCGGCCTGTGTCACTCCTAAATACGGACTATAAAATATTGTCGAAGGCGCTCGCGATACGTCTAAAGGAAGTCATCCCCCTTTTGATTGATATTGATCAGTCTTATTGTGTTCCTGAGCGTTCTATTTACGATAACAATTTTTTGGTGAGAGACTTGATCAGTCTCGGTCGTACTACATCTCATGGTTTTGGTTTGGTTATTTTAGATCAAGAAAAAGCTTTTGACAGTGTTGACCATTCTTTTTTGTTTGCTGTACTACAGAGAGCTGGTTTTGGACAAAATTTTGTTTCCTATGTTAAGTTGTTGTATGAAAATGCATCCTGTCTGTTGAAGGTAAACAACAGCTTATGTTGCCCTTTTCCCTTTCAGTGAGGCATCCGTCAGGGCTGCCCGCTTTCAGGAATGCTATACAGTCTCTCGGTCGAACCTTTACTAGCTTTGCTCTGGAACTCAGTGGAAGGAGTCTCCTTAACAAAAAACCACAAAATGGTTACTTCAGCTTATGCGGATGACATTTGTGTTGCTGTTTCCAGCCAAAATGATGTGGGTGAGGTCTTTCGATTAGTCTAGTAGGAAGACTAGGTCCCCCTGCACCCCCCGGAGATATACTTCTAATCAGTGTTTCTAGATTGGAAAAAATGTGTAGAAAATGACTAGCTATGGCCCCAAGCTGAAAAAATGTCCCACATACCATTTTTATGCAAATTACTGCTGCCATTATCAAAAAAAGACTAGGTCCCCCTGCACCCCCCGGAGATATACTTCTAATCAGTGTTTCTAGATTGGAAAAAATGTGTAGAAAATGACTAGCTATGGCCCCAAGCTGAAAAAATGTCCCACATACCATTTTTATGCAAATTACTGCTGCCATTATCAAAAAAAGACTAGGTCCCCCTGCACCCCCCGGAGATATACTTCTAATCAGTGTTTCTAGATTGGAAAAAATGTGTAGAAAATGACTAGCTATGGCCCCAAGCTGAAAAAATGTCCCACATACCATTTTTATGCAAATTACTGCTGCCATTATCAAAAAAAAGACTAGGTCCCCCTGCACCCCCCGGAGATATACTGAAACTGGCAGTGACTGGTGATTGAAATGCGGTGCCTTTTTGTGTTTCAGGTCGAGGTACGTGAACTCCCCACGATCTACAGCAACCAGGAAGAGACTGATACCAGGGTGGTTCTGTACCTCCATCATGCTGCTACCATCGGATACAAGAACGCTGTAGTCAGAACACCGGACACAGACATCCTCCTGATCCTGCTCCACCATGCCCACAACATCAAGCTGACGGTGTACCTGGATACAGGGTCAGGGAAGCATCGCCAACTTGTCAACGTCTCTGAGCTGGCAGAATCCCTGGGAGAGGACTACTGTGCCACTCTCCTGGGGTACTATGTGTTCAGCGGAGAAGACTGCACCAGTGCCTTCAAAGGGAAGGGAAAAGTCGGGCCCTTGAAAAAGCTGGAGAAGAATCCCAGGTTTCACAGGGCATTCGGTGAATTTCACAGGGTATTTAGAAAAATAAAACTTTGTGTTAACGTCTGTGTAGACGGACCTTAATATGAGTCTATTATTTCGTAAAACTGTGATTATTTTGTAAATAAAGCACTAATTAGCATACTAGTATACCATAGACACATGTAATCATGTTATGAATAGTTCTATCATGATCTATGCCCTTCAAAACATGGGTCTAGACACCTTCATTTTTCAATTATCTGCAATATTGGCTGAGATATGTCAAAAATCGTTTTTTTGATAATGGCAGCAGTAATTTGCATAAAAATGGTATGTGGGACATTTTTTCAGCTTGGGGCCATAGCTAGTCATTTTCTACACATTTTTTCCAATCTAGAAACACTGATTAGAAGTATATCTCCGGGGGGTGCAGGGGGACCTAGTCTTTTTTTGATAATGGCAGCAGTAATTTGCATAAAAATGGTATGTGAGACATTTTTTCAGCTTGGGGCCATAGCTAGTCATTTTCTACACATTTTTTCCAATCTAGAAACACTGATTAGAAGTATATCTCCGGGGGGTGCAGGGGGACCTAGTCTTCCTATAGATGTCTGTCCCAGTTTGAGCTCGCCTCCACGGCAAAAGTAAATTGGAACAAAAGTGTTGCCTTATGGGTGGGCCCCAGTCCACCTTCCTCAGCTCTGCCTGTGTTACGAGGAGGAATGCAGTGGAACAAAGAGGGGTTTAAATATTTAGGGTTATTTCTCGGAGTCCAAGCATATGAACAAAAAAATTGGGAGGGTTTCTTGGAAAGAATTAAGCAGAAACTGGCTAGATGGAAACGGTTGCACCACCTTCTATCGCTTAAGGCAAGGGTGACAATAATAAATAACCTGGTGGTTCCTTTTATTTGGCATAAAGTTATCCCCCTCCAACCTCCGAGATACTTGGTCACAGGCATTCAGAGGGTTCTAACTCAGTTTTTCTGGGGAGGCCACCATTGGCTTGGACCAGACACGGTGTGCAGACCCCGAAATGCAGGTGGCCAAAGCTTGATACATGTTCCGAGTCGGATAATGGCTTTCCGCATGTTGACGATAAAGCGTTTATTGTATGGTGAGTGTGTCCCGTGGCGGCCTCTCACAAACGCTTGGCTGCAGGAAGCAGATGGGTTGAAATATGACCGAGAGCTCTTCCTCATGGACCTGCAGCATGTCAACACGACTCTGCTCCCCGAGTTTCATCAGAGCCTTCTGAATGCCTGGCAAGTCCTTGGAATACAACGATTAGAGGTGTCCTACGATGCAAAAAAATATATGCATGAGCCATTGGTCCTGAATCCTTTATTCCCTGAAATTTCAACCTCCAGGTCATTTATGCATTGCTTCACCTGTAATGGAATAAACAGAGTGCGAGACCTGATGAAGCCTTCCATAAATGGATGGTTATCCACCGGTTCTCTCACATCAAAAGTGGGGGTTCGGTCATCTAGAATGGTGGACAAAGTTTTGAGAGTTGTGATTAAAACTTTCAGGGAATTAAATTCGCTTCCGGTCCGGTCTGGAGAGGACGCTGGCGTTACTTGTTCGCCGCTTCTCCGACTGGGCCATTGTACATAGTTTGCTTTTCTGGTGGTCGTGGCGGATTTTTGACCGTTGGGTCTGCCCTCTGCTCGGTCCCGGCTCTGCTCCTGGCTTCGCCTGCCCGGCTCCTCCACTGTTTCCTCAGGCCCGCTCCCGTTGTTTGCGGCGGTGGCTGTTTGCCGCTGTGGTCTTGATTAGCGGCTGCAGTCGTTTGCCGCTGCGTTTGCCGCTTTGCCTCCTCGACCTTGGCCTCGTACTCGTCCCTTCGCTCCTGCCTGGCATGGCTCTGAGGTACTCCGCCGCAGGGCTTCTTCTGCTCGGTATCCGCTCCACCCCATCATGCATCTCTGCCATTAAATCAAATGGACTCCTCCGACGACCCAGGTACATTCACCGTGGCTCCGGTCGTAAGTTTGTTTATTTGCAATCAGGTCACTCCATCCCCGTCCTCTGGTCGGCTCAGCGCACTCTCACTCTTCGTCCCAGCGCACCTGGTCACAGCAACGCACACGATCGCACCTCCTGCCTACGAACCCTGGCTAAATCACCTGAATTCATCCCTGCTGTTCAAAACAACATCAAGCTCACCCTGTTCAACACCCGGTCCCTCAACAACAAATGCCTCATCCTGAACGAATACATCCTGGATAACAAACTGGACTTTCTCTGTCTCACCGAAACCTGGCAACAACCTCTGGACTACTACACACTTAACCTCACCACACCCAATGGATATTCCTACGTCAATAAACCACGCTCGGAGGGCCGAGGTGGTGGAATTGCCGTTATCCACCGTCAAGACATCAAGACCAACCTCATCTCCATCTCATCTGCTCCATCATTTGAACACCTGGCTTTAAAACTCTATGGTCGCACGCAGTCAGTCATGGCTGTCGTCTACTGCCCTCCCAAACCACACCCATCATTCCTGTCTGACTTCTCCTACTTTCTGACCCAGCTATGTTCCCTCTCCCCCTCAATCCTCCTCCTTGGTGATTTCAATATCCACATGGACTCCACTGACTCCACAATAACCACTGACTTCACTGATTTACTCACCTGCTTTAACCTCACTCAACATGTCGACTTTCCTACCCATATCCGTGGTCACATTTTGGACCTTGTCTGCTCCACTGGATAAAATTTGCACCATCTCTATGGCTCCGACCTCACCCTCTCTGACCACTTAGCTATCACTCTGACCATCAACATCCCCGCCCCAACACCAAGGCATTATCGCACAATCAACTTCCGTAAGCTAAACGCTCTTTCACCTACCTCATTCTCATCCACCCTCTCTAAAAAAATGTCCACTTCTCCCTTCATTGACCTCCACACCCCTTCCGACCTCACTGACTACTACAACCACACTCTCTCCTCCTGCCTTGACCAGCTTGCGCCTGTAAAAACCAAAACAGTTTCTTTCACCCATTCTGCTCCCTGGTTTACCCCTGAACTCCACCTGATGAAAACTCGTGCTCGCCAACTTGAAAGACTCCGCAATAAAACGGGTCTCACAGTTCACTCCCAAGCCTACAAGGACCACCTACAACACTACAAAGATGCCCTCTCCCACGCCCGCTCTGCCTACTACTCTCAAATTATCCACTCTGGCTCCGGAAACCCAAAAGCACTCTTCTCGACAATAAACAAACTCCTCCGCCCCCTGAACACCACCACCCAGTCATTCACAGTAGACAACTGCATCTCCTTCCTCTCTTTCTTCCAACGCAAAATTGACAACATCTACAACAGCTTGACCACCGCCGCACCCGCTCCCCCTCCAACCACCTGCCCCCCCTTGTCCTGCCATCCCCTGTCTCGGTTCTCCCCAATCTCCCCTACTGACCTCTCTGAACTCCTCATAGGAATGAAAACTGCCACCTGCACTCTTGACCCCATCCCCTCCAGCTTTGTCAAAGCCTCCCTCCCTGCTCTCTCTCCACTTATCATTGCAACAATAAACTCCTCCCTGTCTACAGGCATCGTCCCACCTTCCCTCAAAATTGCTGCTGTTACCCCCATTCTAAAAAAACCTGGTCTAAACCCTGACACCCTAAACAACTTCAGACCCATCTCCAACCTACCCTTTCTGTCAAAAGTTTTGGAACGCGCTGTAGCCACTCAACTCAAACATCATCTCTCTGCCAATAACCTGTATGAAACATTCCAATCCGGATTCCGGTCCAACCACAGTACTGAAACTGCTCTCCTCAAAATCACCAATGACCTTCTCCTCTCCTCTGACGCTGGCAACCTCAACATTCTCGTCCTCCTCGACCTCAGCGCTGCCTTTGACACCATCGATCACACTATCCTCCTCACCCGACTTGAATCCACCTTTAACGTTACCGGCACTGCCCTCTCTTGGATTAAATCATACCTCTCTGACAGATGCCAGTTCATCTCCATCAATAACTGCAAATCCCCCACTGCTCCCCTCCCCCAAGGTGTCCCCCAAGGTTCAGTTCTTGGCCCCCTCCTCTTCATCCTTTACCTGTCCCCGCTCGGTCACTTAATCCGCCGTCATGGTCTCCAATTCCACTGCTTTGCCGATGACATCCAGCTTTTCATCTCCACCAAGTCAGTCTCCACCGACACCCACTCTATCCTGACAAACTGCATCACTGAAATAAAATCCTGGCTTCAAATCAACTTCCTCAAGCTTAACTGTGATAAATCTGAAATAATCATCATTGGCCCAAAAACGCTCACAAAATCCACCCATAACTTTGCCCTCAACATCGACGGTATCCCAGTATCCACCTCCCCTCACATCCGGAATCTTGGCGTCATCTTTGACCAAACCCTTTCCTTCGACAAATACACTAAACAGATCACAAAGTCAGCCTTCTTTCACCTGAAAAACATTGCCCGTCTCCGCTCATCCCTCTCCTCCACGGCTGCAGAAACCCTCATCCACGCCTTCATCACCTCCCGTCTGGACTACTGCAATAGCCTCCTCTATGGTTCACCCTCAAAAATCACCAATAAACTCCAATACATTCAGAACTCCGCTGCCCGTCTACTCACCCATTCCCGGACCCGTGACCACATCACCCCCGTCCTTTACAAGCTTCACTGGCTCCCCATCCCCCAGAGAATCCAGTACAAAATCCTCCTCTTGACATACAAAGCCCTCCATAACCTGGCCCCATCCTACCTGGCTGACCTCCTCTCCAGACACACTCCCACCCGCAACCTGCGCTCTGCTGGTACCAACCTCCTGACCCCCTCCATCCAGACCAAATTCAGATCCTGGGGGGACAGGGCCTTCTCCATCGCTGCTCCCACCCTCTGGAACATCAGAGACTCCTCCTCACTCACCACATTCAAAACATCACTAAAGACCCACCTGTTCAACACTGCATTCAACATTCAACCCACAGCATTT